>NW_026055220.1:0-98657 GCF_022829205.1 Neoarthrinium moseri
TCCCCCCCCCCCCCCCCCCCCCTCAACACCGAAGAGATCATATCGTATGCTATAGAGGATGATCTGAACCATGTCCAGCGGCGAGCTGGTCATGGTCAGAATTCCGATCTCTTTGGAGGGGTCCGTTTACATCTCGGTTCGGAACATGACTATCGCGCCGCCGTGGAATTAGGTTCGTTGTCTCTAGAAAACGCCATCTGCTTATGCAAGCGAGTACGTGGTTAGACCATTGAAAGGGGGTGCGGAGTGAGAACAAAACCTGTTTGCCAACTTGAGCTCGTGTTGACTATTCTTGGATATAGAGCTGATCCCAGACATCATAGTCATCAAGGCGTTGGTTTAATCTAGAACATTGGAAACAAACACGCCAGCACCCTCACCGCTGAGTCTATCTAGGCGACCCTGGTGGACATAATCTTCCGTGCTATTTCTGCACCTAATTTCATCGGCGACAGGAAGGCTGCTGTCGTTCATACCAGGATCATAGAGGCCAAGAAACGTCTTATTCATAGCCACGGGCATCCATAGATGATTGTGGAAGAAGTCACTCAGTGGGAGGCCACTCAAGGTCTCGACAGGATAGCCCATCGCGTCGAATATACGATTGCAGTGTTGAACTTTTGCACGGGGCTCAGCGGACATGGGAAGATGCCGTAGCCGGCGAGTCTCGCCCTCTGTGTCATTGGCTGGGATCAAGTCGTGACAGGGACAGCCGGTTCTATGACACAGAGCGTCCTCGGTTGTGATATGCTCCGTTGCCCGTGCATCGCTGAGAACAACATCCTCCAGTAACAAGCTGCATATGGGTGTTGTCCACTTGGTAGACGGCTGCTCGGATGATTTGTCGTTCAGAAGAGAAACCACCGACAGTGAAAGACTTGGTGGTACTGCCAGTGAGAAATAACGTGTGAGGGGTGATGGGCGTTTATGGCAGTGATGCGTGACCGAGACCCTGGAGGAAGGTCACTTAGCCAGGTGGTGCACAGCTGGACCGCAGCTCTTGCCTTTGTCCACGTTCCGTTACCACATAGAATGGCGACAGCCAGGCCCGAAGTGTGCCGATGGGCCATCACTTGGTTGATATAGTCCTACCCCAGAGGCGAGCCTCGAGTGAGGGGCAGCCCCGTCATCCTGTCCCTGGAATTGCCCGAGTTGCTGCTGCGCACCCCCAACAGCAGCCGCATAGAAGAAGCGTACAATGAGGGGCGACGCTTATATTTGGTTACGTATGTGAATAGTGCCATTGCGATCTAAACTCGGTGACAGTGGCCGCCGTGAGATAACCTAGCTTGTGGGTTTCATGGCTCCTTCGCCATTCCAAAACCCAGATCGTGTTTTCCACGCATTGTGCGGCGCATGCGCGGCAGGATCCCTGCCAATGTTCTAACCGGGCTGCCCAGTAGCGCGAGGCTTCATGTGACAGCGTTGTTGCAGTTTTTAGGAATGACTGAAAACATCCCAGGTTGCTAGAAGCTCCCGGTGACTGGGTTTGCCAACTGGTCCGAGTCTTGAGAGTCCGCTATACGACAGATCAAGGCATCACACCTAGATTTGGCAATTATCCATGTTCGGTGCTCGGACCTAAGGCGTAGATGAGCTTGTTAGGCAGTTGGAAGCAAGCGTACGAGGCTTGGGTGATGACAGATTGACAGAGACAGAGACAAAGATAGAGACAGGCACAGGGACCACCGGTAACTATTGGTCACAGACAGAATAGCGCAGAATCCCGTGAAAGGGGCCGCATCCCATTTTGATATCGTGGGTGGCACCTAACTAAGTAAAGCGTGCCGTCATCTGACCACGGTTCGCGTATTCGTTTTCAATCAAGGGACGACCGAACTCTCGGGATCTTGCGACGCCGAGAAGGGCGATCTCATTGGCTAGCCACTCACTTATGCAGCGTTTATGCCTTCTGCAGCGGCCCCTCTGCTGCATAATTCGCTATCTGACGCCCATGTCACAAAACATCGGCCCAGTCCTCTGGGTTCAACAAATGACGGCGACAAGGTAACCTCGAGATATATTCTCCAACACAAGTACGCGCTGGAGGCCGGGTTTTATCTAGCGGACAGCAGTGCGACGCTCGTCTTCAACACTGCATCTTCGTTTGGCACTCGGCAGCAAACACAAGCCGCTCGTTTCAGTTGCCTCTAGGCCCCGCAGCCCCCCGGGAAAGCCCGCTCCTGGCGCCAAGTCAAAAGTCTGGGGTGCCTTAGTGAGCCCTGGTGAGTTAGTAACACAGGGTGGGTTTTGAGATCTCGGCGACTTGGTGGCTATACGGGTCCGGTCTTGCAATGCCATGTACAGGCTCAGTGTGATCCCAAGGCTTATCTCGATCAGCCCGTTGCTACGATCGGTCATGGCTAATAGTCTCTCCTCGGTGTCAGCAGGGCCATGTCTCCCAGCGCAGCGGCGACCCCCGCGGGCCGCGGCGAAAACGAAGCGGAGTCGCGACTGGAAAGGCAAATAAGCCAACAGGCCGTGGACGAGGGCCATGATGCGGACATTCCATCTGCGCAGGGCTACATAACGATTTCAGAGGGCGAAAAGAAGCGACGGCCCTCGATTGCGGATCTGCGGCGCGACTCGACGACAGCACACGATGACACTGCGACAGGCAGCGAGGGTCGCGATGTCGAAAAGGAAGCCGGTACCGCCTCCCCTGAAGCCAAGGCCACCGACGTCGACCCCAACGTCGTCTGGTGGGACGACAACGATCCAGAGCACCCATACAACTGGCCGCGCTGGCGCACGCTCGCAAACTGCATCCTCATCAGCGCCATGACTTTCTTGACTCCTCTGGCCTCTTGTAAGTGTATGCTCCCACTCTGTGTGGACTCGAAGCTGACATTCGCTCAGCAATCTTCGCTCCCGGTGTGCCCCAACTCATGCGCGAGTTCCAAAGTAGCAGCCTGGAGATGGCAGCTTTCGTGGTGTCCGTGTATGTCCTCGGGTTCGCCTTCGGACCTCTGATCTTGGCCCCCATGTCGGAAATCTATGGTCGGGTCGTCGTCTACCATGTGTGCAACGTTGGCTTCCTCGCCTTTGTGATTGGTTGCGCGCTCGCCCCAAGCTTGAACTCTTTGATCGCCTTCCGCTTTCTCAGTGGCATCTTCGGATCTTGCCCAGTGACAATTGGGGGTGGCTCGGTCGCAGATATGATTCCCCAGGAGAGGAGAGCTGCTGCCATGGCGGGCTTCAGCGTTGGGCCCCTGCTGGGACCTATCATTGGTCCCGTCGCCGGTGGGTTCCTAGCTGATGCCAAGGGTTGGAGATGGAATTTCTGGCTCCTTCTCATCTTCGGCGGATTTATCACTCTTATCATGATCGTGACGATGAAAGAGACGTATCATCCCGTTCTTCTTCAACGAAAGGTTGACAAGATGCGAAAAGAGACAGGCAACCCGCTGTTGCGATCCAAGTTGGACGCCGGGCTCTCTCCCTCGGACTATTTCAAGAGGGGCATCATTCGACCAATGAAACTGATCTTCTTCTCTCCGATCGTCATCATCTTCAATATTTACGTCGCCCTCACCTACTCATACCTATATCTCATGTTTACCTCCATGACGGAGGTGTTTCAGCAATACTACGGCTTCAATACGAGCACGGTCGGTCTCTCTTACATTGGCTTGGGAGTGGGCTCCCTCATTGGCGTTGCCATATTCAGCGGGACGTCTGATAGGTACATCAGGCGAAAGGCCGCTGAAGCCGATGCAGCAGCCGAGGCTTCTGGAGGCGTCAAGGAGGGAATGAAACCAGAATACCGACTCCCTACACTTCCCCTGGGTGCGTTCATGCTGCCGGCTGGTCTGTTCATATACGGCTGGACAGCCGAGTACAAGGTCCACTGGATTGTTCCCATCATCGGCACGGGCATTATAGGTGCGGGCAACCTGATCATTTTCATGGCGATGCAGTTGTATCTGGTAGATGCTTTCACCATCTACGCCGCGTCGGCGATCGCCGCGAACACAGTCGTACGTTCCATTGCCGGGGCTGTTCTTCCGCTTGCTGGGTTGCCCATGTACGAACGGTTGGGGATTGGTTGGGGCAACAGCTTGCTTGCATTTATCGCTCTCACTCTCACGCCAACCGCCTTCCTAATTATCAAGTACGGAGAATGGATTAGAAAGAGATTTGTAGTCAAGAACCTATAGACACGGATAATAAGCCGGTCTGCGTTCCTCTCATTTCTCGCGTGGGAAGGGAAGTGGATCGTGTCTTCTTGTAGTTGTGCAAATCTGGCTTGCCGCGCCAAGGCGAACTTGACAGGGACCGTATCTAAGTTGAAATATGAACGACAGCTACATTAAAGTACCTTGATTAAAATTATACCACTGGAACTTCCGCATAGTATGATCAAGCCTCACCAGTGGTTCTCTTCCCATATCAGGGCCTCCGTCAGAAAAATGAAAAAAATGGAAACAATAATGACCTTGTAGGCCAGCATCCTTAGTGTCCATGTCCTCCTGCGATCCTAAGGAAATAACCTCTTACATCCACGTGCGACTTGTGGGGTGCCGTTGTTGAGACTCCATGAGCTGACCCTTGTTTCTAGATCGACGAGGCTGTGGCTGACATGGACGATGTTTCTGGGGGCCACATAACCACGGTAGTCGCGGTTACCATGACGACCTTGATGCACCCGCCTCTATCGCTCACCAGCGGAGAACAGAACACACTGTTCTGTCCGTCACAGGATGCTTTCAACGTGGCAGTACCATTCACGCAGCGGTACAAGTGGTTTAATCTAGGAGAATGGAAGTTTAGTAGATTGAAACGCAACTTGAGACTAGTCCTGACAAACTCGCAAAAATTGTATCCTTCTGGCACGCCGATACAGAGACTGCTGACTTCTGCATTGCTGGCAGCGAGGGATGGCACTGTGGCCAATGCAAGGATATTGACGAGAAGAAGGGGCCACATCTCGGGACTTGGCACGTGTGGCGGCTTGAAATGTGCTCCAATGTTTAAGTTATAGATCACAGATCACCTTGAGACAGGATGCTAGATGCTAGGGTCACAGGTGTGAAGGGTGAGTGCGATAAACAGCTTGAGAAAATTGAATGCGTAAGGAGCTGATGGTTCCTTCTGTGCAGAAACCAAGACGAGCACAAGAACGAGAATCTGTGGCCGTTCGCGAGAAAGGAGAGTTTGGCCTGTCTTATGAATCTCATGTCCTGGCTGTTGGTTCTTCTACGATGCACATCGGAGTATGGCACAGCATCGCTCATCTCGTTCCCTGGCGGTACACTCTGGCGCAATTGTTTGTCCTCCATGGAAGTGTAGGTGTTATCGGATCCTAGTCGCTGCCTCTCCAATTTTACGACGCTCATTATTGGTGCAAGATAATGTTTGATTGTAACTTGATGTCGCGCGCATGGTGTTCCTGACCCAGCTGTCTGGACCGCAATTTTGGGAAATTGCAAAGCCTGTTTCGAGCTGCAGCGCTGAACTCACTGCACCAACATTCCTTGGCAACCGAAACTGGAGGTTGCGACTTCGCACATTATATTATGTCTATTAAGTGAAACTATGCTATTAAGAGTTGTAATGCATATCTCGGGGAATTCGCCTCCTTTTGTGCCTGATTCTTCTTGGTCATTAATCCCTCGTATCAGAACGGCGCAAAGGGCGTGCCATATTAGGCCCGTCAACTTTTCACTCGGAAGTAGGGCTGTTTTTGATGGCAGCGACTTACTGTCGAGATGTCAGAGTACCGAAAGCCATTCAACTTTAATCGGGCGAGCCTGCTGGCTTGGAAATTGTGTCCAGACTAGGAAGCGTCGTCTATGTGCTATGAACTCGGCGTTTATATCATATACCGATTTCACAGAAACGGTATACCTTGACGCAGTAGGAGATAACTTCTGGTTCTGATACCATACCACAATTGCAGATAAAACCCACATCCGACAGGCCTGTGGAAGAGGCGCAATAGTATGGATGGCAGCCATAATTGATGGTCCAGTTTTCGTTTTCTTTACCCTTCTAATATTCAGCGGCAATTCAGAGTAAGGACACGATTCCGACCCAGAAATTTGGAAGTGTGGAATGCGTTAGACATGGACTTCTACACTTTCGAAGTGGGCATTGGATAACTCAGTTTCAGAATTCAAACCTCGAGGGTCTTGTGCTGGCCAGTCGCCTCGCAACCATGAAAATATTGAAGCACTGACTGAAGATTCTCAAGGCTATCCTTGTTCAAATGTCCTCGGGTAGATGTCTAATCAGACACAATCTTCCTCCTCCAACGGTCTGCACCAATGGTAAGGGAAAACTGAAGGGAGCCGGGGGGAGTCAGGGGAGTTATTTACCTACAGGTGTGGACAATGGGCGGAAGCTCGTCCTTGGAAAGCTGGGCTTTATCCCTACGGCTTGAAGTATTCAGCAAATAACGCAATGCCTTACAAAATGTTTTGGCATTCTTTCGAGGACCGTTCGAGCATGATGCAGACGGTTAAGATTAGGTCGTCTTTGGTGTCGACACCTCGCCAAAAATGCTACGCCTACTCAGGTAATGAGGGCCGTGCACGCGAATCCTTCCCAGGTCACAAGAAACAGCCTGTCAAGACTCCGATATGTCGCCAGTAAATGATACAAGACATGGAATGGAACATGTCGGAGCCGAACTTCCACGTGCTTGCGTAATCGGTGTCAACGGATGCCAAGCTAGCGCGTCTTGTGCTGCGAGAGTAATACTGGGTTGTTTTGGGATCCATGCTGGCAGCATCGAGGGTTGTTCGCGTCTATGACCGTCAAGTGATACGCACTGGTCCCTTTCCGCGCGGAACCTGGTGCCGTGTACATATGCTTGTGGCCCGAAGATTCGACAATGGATGGCTGGATAAGGTATAAGTGTTGTTAGCACTCTGAACATAGTATACCTAGCAGCCACACTACGAGGCGATCGTCACTCCCCACAGCGGATGCGTCGAGTATGCGACCGGCAACCCTGTTACATAAGAAAGTTGGCTGTACCCGCCGCATGTGGAGCAACAAGCTGTTAGTTGACCGAGAATTCGCGGAGTAATTGACAAAAGCTTCAGCCTATGGTTTTCCTCTATTTTCCCCTTACTTTTCTGAGGCTGGCTCAGTTCCAGTCGAGGGCAGTTCTTGCGTGGCGATATTTCTCCGTGCTGTTGGGTTGTCTCGGTCAGAGTTTGAGTTGACTCGCGTGGCGGGCGCCCAGTTCCCCGAACCGGGTCGGCAAAGCCGGCAGCAGAGGCTCGCCGACAGGTGCACTAGATTCATGCGACCCCCGATTTTTAGTTTGGGCGCAATTTGGAGATACAGATAGTTTAGTTGCAGGTGAGCCATGGAGCGAGACACGAGACAGTGCCATGCCGCATTGCCGAAGGTTGAACTATGCGTGCTTTTGCGAGACGCCAACGTCGTAACACCGGCAGTAGAGTCGTCAACGAGCTTGATATAGTCAGGATAGTGTTGCTTGTTAGTGTGCAAGCACGCCAAGGCCGGTGATCAACTAGCATCAGGCTGGGGAGCGTTGGGGCAATGATCTCCAGGGCGTGTCGACCGTCTGGTTGGCGTCTGGTTGGCGGCAACCTCCGCAGGTTGCATGCGTGTGAGCCCGCCGACACGGTACTTGACAGCTTGAGGTATACCATGGTACGTCGCAGACAGGCGACATGCACAGTGGCTTGGGTATACGATTGGTTCGAGAATGAAGCAAGGCGCCAGGCGTCGCCGACATACATATATAGCATGCCGCCGTCTCGTGGCAGCGAAGAGCCCAGACGGGCATTTTCTGCGGACGGGATGGCCGCGAACTGGCTCTCTCTCTCTTTCGGGGAGGGTGGGTGATGCAGGTCCTACGCGACTAGTTCTTGGCGGCGGCAGGCAAGAGGTTTGCAGGTGACGGAGACTTTTCCGCAGCACAGGGCAGCGGGGACATGCCTGGAGACGGCGGACTCTGGGGCGCCGCAGGGCTGAGCGCAGGGCATTTAGAGTTGGGGGGGGGGGGGGGGGGGGGGGGGACTGCCTAGGTACCTAGGTAGGTACCTAGGCAGCTGGCAGTCCTTCGGGCCCTCGGCGCAGAGCGCTGTCGAGCACCTCGAGCTATCGACATGCCCGACCTCCACGTGGGCTGCAACTGCTCGTTGCAATCTTGAGATTGCAAACAGCTGCAGCTCTTGTGAAGAAGGACTGCTCGGCACGGTTTAACCGCAGCGCCCAGCATTGCGCCCCCTTCAATTCGAGGACGGGCGGCTGCATATAAATCGGTTACCGGCACCGGCCCCTCGCGTCTTGGAACCAGGGCCAGCTGGGCGCAGGCCGCTTTGAGTGGTTGAGGCCACTGCCCGGGTGCGACGGCATCAGGGCGTTGTGCGCTAAACCTCCCCAGGGACCCCCAAGGGACCGCCCAGTGCCGGACACCCGGGATGCGGTGCCTTGCGCTGGGAAAATACAAAATCCGCCGTTTCTCAAACCTGGCCAAGCTCACGGCCGTTCCCAGCAACCTTGACTCCAGACGACGACGACCGTCGATAAAATCGCGAAGGAAAACCTGCTGTTCGCCCGTGGCACCGGCACAGGTGCGGGCTTTGAACGTCTTGCCGGGAGCTTGTTGATCTGTTTGACTGGTTTTTTTTTCTCCCTCTCTCGTCTCCCGCCCTCCCTCTTCTTCGCGAGCGCGCGCCAACAGATGAGGACTGCTTACTGGGGCGCTGTCTTGTGGAAAGACCACAGTAGGGGATCGGCGCCACCACCCTGGACCACTCCTCGGCCACGTCCGCGACAGCATCACCAGACCAGGAGAACCGGCCGCAGGGACGCGAATGACTGCGGCTCAATCGCGCCCAGGCCAATCTTGATGGTGGAGGATGCTGTCCTTTGAGCGTCGTGAAGCGGCGACAGCCCACAATGCGTCATCGCCGAGGAGTCCTCCTGGGTACGAGCTCCCAAAATGGCTCCGCCCGAGATCCAAGGCCCGCCAATCGCCAGCCCAGAACGGCCCCCACGGCGCAACCACGTCGGGACTGTTGTCTCTGCCCGTGGAACTTCAGTTCATGATCACCTCGCATCTGGATCTGGCTGAGACGGTTGCGTTGCGCCGGGTTTGTCGCCTTTACCGTCACGTGATCACAGCCGACATCGTCCAGGCACAGTTCTCCAGGTATGGCCAGTACGATGCCATCCTGCAGGGCTGTTGTAGCGAGTGTCTGACGACCCCGGGGCTGGACCGTCTGATTCTGGACGTCACTCGCGAACACGACGCCTGGCGGTCCATCTGCTTCCGATGCTGGCGCACCCAGCTGACCCCGGACTATCAGCGCAAGCATGGTCCGTTGCTGGAGCTCGCGAACGGGGAGTATGGGTACATTTGTCACTTCTGCGCGTGGCCCGTGTGTGGCGGCGACGGCCAGGAGGGTTCGCAAGAGCTGCTTCACGCGCCCTGCAGGGTGAAGCGTTACCTGGCGACCATTACGTGGTTTGTGATGGCCATCCTCCAAGTTGGGCTCGGAGTCTTGGCACTTGTTCTTGCTGTCACGCAGTACAGGAAGGTACCGACGGTCCTTATTCCTACTTGCGTAAGTACACGGCAACCTCTTACCTGCCATTGCCCTTGCTGACGCGTCCTAGATTGATTTCGGCCTGTCGATTGTGGCCTTGGCGCTGTTCATCATACGCACGTGTGCCCATGATGAGCAGAAATACACATATGCTCTGGCGGCTGAGCTCATGATGACGGTGGTCCGGATACCCCCTGTCTGCTACACTGCACGGGAAACGGTGAATACACCAAACGTGACCTTCATGTCCAAGTTTGCACTGGGCATTTTTCTGCTGAATCTGTAAGTACCGTGCTTACTGATCGCGTGACCGGCCGACTGAACATCTACAGGGTATTTCGCTTCGTGGACACTGTTGGGTATACGCTTCTGTACTTTGGCTATGACCCCCGCAGCATGTTCATTGCAGGCTTATCGCTGCGCAAGAAAATGGTCTACATGCTGTGCACCTTTGTTGTGTGGTGTGCATTCATCCCGAATTGAGTCACGGCGAACGGAGAACGAAAATATACGACAATCATCTGGCCAAAATAGGCCTGGTGGGAGATGCAGTCTCAGAAGGCATGCTACATTCGAAAGTCGTTGACAACAAGTCCGGCAGGACAA
This sequence comes from Neoarthrinium moseri, assembly GCF_022829205.1. Taxonomy (NCBI): domain Eukaryota; kingdom Fungi; phylum Ascomycota; class Sordariomycetes; order Amphisphaeriales; family Apiosporaceae; genus Neoarthrinium; species Neoarthrinium moseri. Next base: position 10,143 of record NW_026055220.1, read on the forward strand.
GCCGTCGCATACGTCGAAGTAGCATTCGCCGGCTTACTCTCCATATGTCTCTACTCTACGAGAACCTCGCCACCTAGCCGCGGAATCCTTAAGTCACGGTCTTGGTCGAAATTAACCGATTGTGGCGCCACTGAGAAGATGCCGGGATGAAACACTCATCCCGATGCTGTGGGCGTCGGCACGGCCCCAATAGTGGTCGTGGGGAATGTTGACATGGAGCCTTGACAGATGCGACCAGCGCTGGAAGCAGGCTTTGAGACGCTATGCAGGCGTCTTGTATCCACCATTCACCCGGCAACTTGGCAATACCCAGCATCATATTTGTCTAACCCAGAGTGGAGGTCAGTGGGAATCAGGCGAGATTAGGAACCGCGAGACTGCATCAAACATGCCGCGATCAATTGTATGCATCGCGAGCGAGATGGGATAGCGTCCCAGCTGGTTATCTTATATTCTCTGAAATGAGATAGAGCTATAATAGCGAAGATGCCTAGGTGTATGAATTGATAACAACAATGCTCACACTATCTGCGCCTTTGCGAAAGCCCCCAACAGGGAACATTCGTCCCGTCAAGTGTTGTTAGCCCCTTTGTCCAACTGTGTCCCGTAACTCTTGAGCCCTTGGAGGTAAAGTTTAGATTATAGGCCTAGTGGCACGTCGATGTTCCTCGGACATGGCTGTGAGCTTATCTCCACCGCCTGTCGACATATGGGGGCTCCGAGTTATCTGATCGACCACGACTCCAGACGTAAGAGCGTCCCCGGTCAAGAGCCGCACTGGCCGAACGCAGACTACTCTGTCTTCTGCTAGTGACATACACCATCATCGCGCCCACGACTGCGATTGCTTGGAATTGGGTGAGCCAACCAGTCATTTCGCCCTCGGCCCGCTGTCGGATGGGATGGAGCAGACACGTCTATGACGTTTAACACCAGACGGGAGCAGTTCTTTTACGTGAAAGCGGACAAGAAGCTACGACTTCGATCATGGATATACTACTATGGGTATAATTTTCTCGCGGTACAGTCGCTGGCTCGGGCCAGTCTTTGGCATGGTATCGGCATGGCTGCTTGCGTCTAAATAGAGCTCAGTTTTTGCCATTGGCCGGCACTCAGGCGGCTTCATACATGTTGACTTCCGTGGCAACGATGTCGATGCTCTTAAATTTCAGCCTTGTGAGCGTGGCCGTGCTGCGAACCTACATATAACGCAAGGTACCACTTTGTCCTCGCAAAGAGCGCGACTCGTTTCCTGCCTGTTCTTATAATGAGCGGCCTGCCCAGTCGAGTCCCCAAGGGACAAGCCCGAACGCTCGACATCCTATAAGGCGAGCTCGAAAGCATCAGCATGCAGTGATAAGTTGACGAGACGGCCGTCATAAGAAATGAGGTGTGATTGAATGTCGACCGAGAGCCGACAAGCTGGGTTAACCACGTAAACCCAGCTAGACGAAGCATAAGAGGCTATCTCCCAAGAAAGCATGCTTTTGACCCAAGAACTCCTTCCCCAGTCCCGAAAACCGCCCTTGAGAAAGCAAATCACGGCCGAGAGAAATCCGAAGCAAGATAGAAGCAAAAATACCGACAAAAAATCCCAGTCCCTTTTCCAAGCGCCTATTCTCCAGTCCTTGTCGTAAAGCGTTCGTAAAGTCCGTGCCATTGAGAGTTTCGCATGGCTCCCCCGAATGCACCCAAGCCATGCGTTGCGTCGCACTCATGCTTTGGATCGCGGTAAAGATGCCGTCGAGTCGTGAGTGGCTCACCGTCCCCGCAGCCTTCATCCCGAATGGCCGATGCCCCAGCTAGATATGGAGCGTATGATGAAAGAGAGAACGGATTTCTCCATAATCCCTAGGTGTAGTAGGCTCAAGGGAGCCACACAGCGCGCGCGTGCGAGAGAGAGAAATCGAGAGAAATAGAGAGAGAAGGCTCCATGATAAGTGGCAAGTGTACTAGCACAGCATACACTGCTGGGACCTAGGACGGGGACATGGGCTGACAACACCACATCAGTGCCCGGGGTCGAGAGGCAGACAGACTGATGGCTTCGACAGCTTCGGGAGCACTTCGACTTTGTCCGTCATAAGTATACATTAAGGTTTCTCTGATACGTTGTTTTATAAAACTTTTGTCGCTCTTAGATGTCGCTGGCCTTGGGTGGTTCTGCTTTGTGCTGGGGATGGCAATACCAGCAGCTACCCGACGAGTATTCCGTGCCACACATGCCGCACTTGTGTGAGTGTGTGTTGGTGAAGGTAAAATAACGAATGGACGTGGGTAGCTGCATAGTGCAGGTCGTGGGAGTGCCGGGCTTCAGATGAAAGCAAAAGCTCTGGAGGAGTTGGGTGGCCGGAGGGGAGAGTCCTCGGGTCTTTTTAAAAGAGCAGTCAGTGTTTTGAGCAAAGCAACGAAGCTGACGATCGCCGGGAGCGAAAAAGTCGTTGGGGTGTAGGGCCGAAGGACTCACGATGATCATAAAAGCAGCTGGACCCCGACTGCAGCGGGGAAGATAGTTGGGGCTGCAAAGTGCCAGTTAACCTGAGGAATATTGGCACTAATGCAACTATATCAGCAATGGGCTGGCTAATAAGATCCACTTGGGGAGTTCCACTGGGTTGGGAGAGCCAGTTGCATCTCGATATCTGGCGAGTTGACGCCGGATTCAATATCCGCTAGACCATGCACCGGGCACGGTGCGGTCAGCACGGCAAGCCATCGGTCTGCCCACGCGTCGTCTCCACGTGGGAAATCCACGCAGAGCATACCGAGACAACGAGGTGTTGCGCCGTGGCTTGGACAAGAAAGTGCCGTTCTGCGAGATGTTTGGCGGTGCTGCGCATGGCGCCCTGTGCATAAGCAATATTTGCTTTCGAGCAAATGTGCAGCTGCAGCAAGGGCCTGAAGGGGATGGAATGGTCTTTGTGTAAGGGTCTCGCGGTCAATGTCTCTCATGCAACGGAGCGCTTCGCGAATCGGGCGACCTTCCCAAACCCGTAGGTTGAGCCGGGACTATTGAAAACCTCCAGCGCCTCTCAGCCTATCGGCTGCTGACCGAACGGTGTCCAGCTGAGTATTTTTATCGCGCCACTGTCTTCGGAGCCGACTGTCCGGGCCGGCGGTGACCTTTTATTTGCCCGGTGAAGCTACTGTGCCTACCGGGGACCATGACAAGACCATGTATATAGCCCGTGTCGGCCTCGATGCCGTCGTCGTCGTGCCCGTCCGAGATGTCGAGGCCTCATCTTCCAGCACCTGCGCGGTTGTCCGCCGCTCGCGTGAGGCGCGTTGCTGTGTCGCGACCCGGTTTAACGACAGCATCAGACCCTCATTCGCACATCGATCGGCACTCCACCGCTGCCAACGTTTTCTCCGCCGGCGTTGATCATGAGCACGGTGGACCCGGCAACCTGTCGAATTCTGTCGTTCACGCGCAGCTGCCGATGGCCCTGCTTTCGCCGTTGCCCATCGCGCCGCGGCCGTGCCCTGATCGAAATTTCGACCGACATCAACTGCAGCCCAGCGCACGAGAGTGACAGACAGCCAGACAGACAATGACTTCGGGCACGAGGCCCATCCCTCTTCGACTCACGAGCTCTCGTATCCAAAATTCCCCCCACCCTTCAACTTGAAGCGTGCAGGCGTTGTACCGGAGGAGCCGGGCAGCAGACACATCCCAGGAAGTGGCCTGATCGATTCGTCGTGAAAACGGGACAACTTGAGACTGAGGCGGACAACAACTGCAGGAGTGGCATGTTACGCAAGCTACACTGTGGGCACGGTACCTTGATCCTTTTCAACTTTTGCAGTGCGTCATGTTCCACCTTGCAGGTATGTATCTGACCCTTGACAATGCTTTGGTGCTCCGTAAATCATCGTGGCTACTCGGCCCCAAAGGCATCTCGAGATTGAAGTCGGGTGCCACGAGATACGCTTTCGAATCTTAACGCCCAGTTCTACTGAACCTGGCCGTGTGTCTTGGGAAACCAATCTTGCTCCACCTATATCGTCATGACATTCAAGACTGTGGTTAGCGATTAGTATGGCAGCTGTTCACTTTAAGCATTGAGATTTGCACTCTCGCCGTCATAGCTTGGGCCAATCAATCACTTGTAGCCGTACCCCAGTGTGTGCGCGCCTGCGATGCGCCCCGCGTCATGATCAACTCCGATCTTAAGATCTCCCGCCGAGGTAAAGCAGCAAGGGCTTTTGGCGTTGCCAGCAATGTTTGACAGTCTGACTTGAGATCTACAACTTGTACAGCAGGCAGCTTTTGACATGTTCATGACGTCTGGATCACGGCTGTGCAGTCCAAATGGTACAAGTGCCAAATCTTACCGCCAAACCTTACCTGCTCATTGAGTTCGGACGATCAGCAGCATCCATTTTCCCTGCCTGCCATGTGCCCTGTTTCCTAGACTTGATAAAATGCCATTGCACAAGATGGGAAGCAAGGAATGGGAAAGTTGCCACCTTGAGGCCGGTATCCGCGGCCATTGGACTGCTGCGTTGCCGAAGTACTATAGTTCCAAGTTCAAGCTAGGGGTCCGACAGCGAAAACTGCCGGGCGTCTGTAATAATTCTTCAGCGGCTTCCGGTGGAGGGCTACGGCAAGCTTCAGCGCCACCCAAGATGTTCAGCTTGGGGTGTTAGCCGGGGGTGAGCCAGCCACGTGCTATTGTGAAGGGCTGGCTTGTCCGATTTGGAGAACGCTGTGGCCGAAGCTGAGCTGAAGCTTGGCCATCATGCAATGCACATGTCTGTCTCGCGCAATGGATCGCAAAGCGCATTGCTATATTTGGAATGCGGTCGTTTGTCAATTGCTTTTCTCTATGGCCAAGAGTCGCCTAACGTTTGAGGCGCCTGTCACACTGAGTCCACCAAAAGAAAAACGCCTCAAGAGCCCCTCTGGCCAGAGGTGGCCCGTGGTCTAATCTAAATTTTTCGCTAGCAGATCTTATCGTCGAAACTTCATGTGGGTATCCTGCGTCTCAACGTGCGTCATTTCCCTACCCCTCCACCCCTCCATGGGCATTGCCCAAAGTCCCCTTTCATCTCGTCGTGAGGGGTCAATCGCTCAGGCCGCTCAAGCGACAGCCGTGCCCGCCTCGACAGACTCCTCGGGCCAAACGTTGTATCCAAAGGTGTCCTTCATGTTGACGAAACGAGTGTGTCGTCCCTTGGCCACGCTGTTGACCGCCTCGAAGTCGGCGTCGGACAGCTCCGGGATCTGGAAGTTGCTCTCGATCCGCGACGGCGTCGAGCTCTTGGGCAGCACGGCGTAGCCTCGGCGCAGGCCCCAGGCCAGCAGCACCTGGGCGAGCGTGTGCCCGCTGCGATCGGCGGTCTCGTTGAGTGTCTTGTTGGTCCGCACCTTTTCGCCAGTGTTGGGCACCTGGTCTTGCGATCCGAGTGGAGAGTAAGCCGAGGGCAGGATGTCGTTGTCGAGGCAGAACTTGACCAGGGCCTCGTTCGGCAGGAACGGGTGGATCTCAATCTGGTTGACGGTGGGCTTGATCTTGGCGAAGCTCAGAAGCTTCTTCAGGCCGTCGATGGTCCAGTTGGAGACGCCGATGGCGCGAGCCTTGCCGCTCTCAGCAAGCTCCTCCATCGCCCGCCATGTTGGTTCCGGGTTCTCAGTGAGGTCCTTCTTGATGATGTACTTTCCGTCGGCGCCGATCTTGGGCTTATAGTCGTCCGTCTTCTCGGCTGCAATCGGCCAGTGAACCAGGAAGAGGTCTATGTAGTCCAGGCCGAAGTTCTTGAGAGAGTTCTCAAAGGACCACTTGACGTCGGCCGGCTCGTGCAGGTGGTTCCAGACCTTGGTGCAGATGAAAATGTCCTCTCGCTTCACCGAGGGTGTCTCCTTCAAGAAGTCGCGGACGGCCTGGCCAACTTCGTCTTCGTTTCCGTAGAACCAGGCGCAGTCCAGGTGTCTGTAGCCGGTCTGCAGAGCGACCTTGACGGCCTTGTAGGACTCACCCTTGGCGCCCTCGTTGGCGAAGGTGCCGAACCCAGCTCCGGGGATCTTGACACCGTTCGACAGGGTGAAGGTGGTCTGCGCACCTGAGCCGGACTTTGCGGGTGCCATGGTGATGATGTGCTTTGAGGAACTTGCGTGGGTGAATATCAATGAATGTCAATAGAGGGTGAGTTGTTGGAGTCGGTCTTGTGAGTGAGAAGGATATTACGAGTGAAGTCGGTCAAAGACATTCCAGTATCGGCAAGCGAGCAGGTCAAAAGGGCGAGGCCACATTGCTTCTGACGGCCAACCGCGCTTCATTACATCATTTCGTCAACAATCTCCTCCTCGCCGTCCAACATAAAAATCTCTTAACCCGAGACAGCTCCAGAGCTGCTGGCAAACTGCGGCAACATTGTGGATCTAGTATATCCAGTGGCTGTTTCTGCTTGAGACCCTTCATGTGAAGTGGGCCCGCCCAGCGCAAGGCCCTGACTAGCTAGCGCCGGGCTCCCAGGGCTGACGCGGTGTACATTCAGGTTTGCCTGTGGCCGTCGCGTCCGGGCGAGTATTCCTTTGCGGCTCAAGCGAGTCGGGGGATTCTCTGTACTCGCGTACCCAGTGAACCTTATTCGACCCTGGTGCCCTGAGATCGCCACGCAGGCGGCCCCAAAGCGGAAATAGTCGAGTCGGAAGGCTGAAAACTCTGGCATGGCGGCGCTGCAACCGCCCGGCAGCCTCATGCATGGGCGGATACCCAATGATGTCAGTTAAACGGAGCCGGTGCGCAGGACGACCCGGGAAGATCCAGACAGCGAAGGCGATCTAGTGGGCCGGGCCCAGTTTCAAGAGCTTCTTACGGCTTCTTTTCGGAGGCCAACGTCGAAAGCTTCTCAACCACCTCACCGTTACTATACCGACGCCGCCCAAAGGCTCTGCGTATCTGGGAGGAGCAGATCTTATCGGACCGCTGAATCAGGAACGCCGGCCTATTCGGTTTGGCCGTTTCATCCAACCATGAATGGCCCCGGTTTTCATTCCTTTGACCACGTCCCGGTGTGTTGCCATCGCGGTAGCATGGTCAGGGTCTTCACAATGACGTCCTTATCCAAAGCCATGGTGGGCTGCCTACCGTCCGGCATGGGTTGCGTCGGCAGCAACAAAATTATTCAGGGGAAACTGGGCGAGCGTTGACACGATACGGATAAATACTTCGACCTGCCTCTTTCCACGTGGTCTTGAATCGTTTCTCCCATTCATCTTCACTTCTACTTCCTCCCACTGATATTCCTCGAGTAAACATTTTGTCGTCTACTCCCATTCAGACTCAAGACTTTCTCTCCAAGATGCCGACTTACGAGGATTCTGACTTCGGTGTTGATACCCCCCTCAGCCCTACCTCAGTCAAGCCTAACGGTCAGAGCCTCCCCCAAGGCTCCCCTTCTCAGAACCTCCCTATTCCTGGCGATGATGGCGAGGGCCCCATCGAGGTTCCTGCCACCAGGAATTCGGTGTCCGAGGCTGCCAAGTACATGCACAACCTGAGTGTATCTCCCTCGATGAAGGAGCGACGGGGTTCGCGTAACTCCTTCGGCGCATCTCTGCCCATCCCCCGATCCAAGAGGCAGTCGAGACTATCATCAGTCCACTACCCCGAGGGCACTACCGCTGATGGCCGTCCCGCCCGACCGGGCATGCCCCCGATCCAGCCTACTCGGGAACTGCTAGCATCTCAGATTCAGGATGTCGAGTCCGACAAGGTCAAGAAGGCCAAGAACATGGCCTTTGCCTTCGATATCGACGGTGTCTTGGTCCACGGTGACCGCCTGATTCCGGAGGGAAAGCGTGCCCTCGAGATCTTGAACGGTGACAACGAGCTCGGCATCAAGATCCCCCACATCTTCCTTACCAACGGCTCTGGCAAGCCTGAAAAGGCTCGTTGTGAACAGCTGTCCAAGATCCTCCACAACCCCGTGTCGACGGAACAGTTCATCCAGTCTCACACGCCAATGAGCGCCCTGGCTGAGTACTACAACACCGTCCTGGTTGTCGGTGGAGAAGGCTTCAAGTGTCGTGAAGTTGCCGAGCTCTACGGCTTCAAGGACATTGTTGTCCCCAACGACATTGTCGCCTGGGACGAGACCATTGCTCCTTACCGACACTTCTCGCCATGGGAGCGAGCTTCGGCTAAGCCCCGTGACTTCTCAAAGTGCAACATTGAGGCCATTCTTGTCTTCTCAGACTCCCGAGACTACGCTACCGATATGCAAATCATCATGGATCTGCTTCGCAGCGAGAACGGCCGCCTTGGCACAATTGCAAAGGACCCTGTCACCTCGCGCATTCCCATCTACTTCTCTCAGGGTGACATGCTTTGCCCTACGGAGCACTGGACTCCCCGTATGTCCCAGGGTACCTTCCGCATTGGGCTGGAGGCCATGTACAAGGCATTGACTGGCGCCGATCTTGAGCGTGTCGTGTACGGCAAGCCCGAGGCTGCCACCTACAAGTACGCCGACGAGATCATGACCTCGTGGATGGAGCAGCTCCACGGTGAGGAGAAGCTTCCCGAGAACATCTACATGGTCGGTGACAACCCGGCTTCCGACATTGTCGGAGGTAACATGTACGGCTGGAACACCTGCTTGGTCCGCACTGGTGTGTTCCAGGGAGGCGAGAACGACGAGCAGAACCCGGCCAACTTCGGTGTTTTCCCCAACGTCCTCGAGGCTGTCCAGACTGCCCTCAAGAAGCAATTGGGCAGCGACTTCAAGATGCACTTCGACGAGACCATCAACCCCGTCCTCCACGGCGAGAAGCATGACGCTGCGGCGATCATCTAAGTTGTTTTTATTGCGAATGAACTTAAGATACCACCAACCATAGACAGAGTGCATAGACTTGGGACTGGCGTTTAGCGGGGCAACTCATGAGAGCCGTACAACGGCTACTACAGATATGAATCCAACGACATCAAATTGAATATTGCATATAGCAAAATCAGGTCAAACCAAAAGCTGATCCATTTTCTACCTTCCGCAATTCTGGGTTTCCTCAGTCCGAAAGTTGTGACATACATTTTCACATGTGACACCCGCCCGATACGTCTTCCGCGCCATTCCAAAAGGCCTTCCGTTCTGTGACAGCTATATTTTCGGAGATACGACTTCTACAGCGACGCCCAGCCGCATCCCGTGCTAACCTCTGAAGCCGGATGCGTTTGCAGGCGCACGATATCGCAATGCATCCGTCCTGTTGGCATATAGTTTACCTAGGCAATTATCTCACACAGAGTGCTCTCCCATGTGCCCCTCAGTTGACATCACCATCGACCAAGTAGTCTGCACCTTAGTGGAGATCGCACACAACGGCAGTCGTCCAGTTGAGCAATAGTCAAATAGTAATCGTAATCGTAATCTACGAAACAGCACCACCTTGTTGACTTGTCCAAATTGACGCTCGACGTGGAGACTGGCCTGATTATTATCACACCACGCCTGACGCTATCGTCTGCAACTGCAGGCAATTTGTTCCTCCTTATCCACATCCAACGCACCGCGCGCCGTCTCTGTCGTGTCTCACCGCTCCTCACATCCCGCGAGACCCGGCCTGGCAGCCTGGTTACAGTATCCGCCTGTCCGCCTTTGGCCGACGATCAACATCAGGTATCCGCGCAGCTGCATTCGCCCGTGGCCCGGCGCCAAAAACGGACCAAGCGACGATGGACTGCGGCGTGCTACCGGGCCCCATAATTTGCTTCCAATGCGGCACCGACCAGAACCCCTGCCACTGCAAAGTGGTGGGCCCGACTCTGGGATTCATTACAACTGTTGCAGTGGGTGTACGTTATAGCTCTTCCCTTGTGAATATCTGTGATATGCCGAAGGAAGGAAAGTGGGAGTCTGATCTTGTCTCGCTGCCGATGCAGCTGGGAAGCCACCGGCACAGATGCATTGACATTACGTGTATAGATCGTCTGCTGGCCAGCCTCGCTGCTATGCTGCTGCTGCGCTACGGATACCGGCAAGGGGTGAGTTACATTCCCGTGGAATCAAGCAGACCCCGCAGAGTCAAGACGATTGCTAACCAGACACAGGGTTCTGGGATTTCCTGTCAAAGCGGGCAGCTCTGTATCAGACGCGATCCCAATATAATCGATCGCATGTCCTTCAGGCTCTCCTGCCAAGCATTTGTGGTAACGGCCGGGGACAGGGTGTGAGGATAGTGATGCCAAAGACATCTTGTTTCCTCCGCTTTGCTAGTAGGTAATATCAAGTCATGGTGTTCAACATGAGTGCACCGCCGATCGTGGCGAGTCATTGACTTTGAATCCGTTCGTGCGAAGCACACTGAGTCTGTGTTCAACGTACACCTTGCCAGCAATTATCAGTGCGTTTCAAGGTAACAATTCTATTCTTCTTGCCTCTTTCACTCCACAGACATCATCCGCCAGGCCGACACTAGTTGTTCAGAACTGGCCGGTACCAGTTCTCCTCCGGGTCTCCCAGACATTGCCCGACCGTAACGCCCTTAAGTTCCCTCCGCTTAAGCTCCGATATCATGTGAGGGACGAGCTTATGCGCGGTGTAGTACTTGATATCATGGCACAGAGCAATCGAGCCTCCGTCGTCCAGGTCCTCATCAAACCTATCGATGGCTTCGTTGTACGAGTCCTCCGAGTTGTACATGTAGTCTTTGGTATCGATATCCCACCAGATGAGGTGATACCCAAGCTTTTTCAAGTCTTGTTGGCAGTCTTCGTAGCATTCGCCAAACGGAGGGCGCATGTACGTGGGAATGACGCCAAGGACCTTGTTGAACGCCTTCTCGTTGTCGAGAATCTGGCGGATGCGCTTCTCCTTGCCAACCCTCTCCAAGCTCTTGTGCGTCCACGTGTGCGACCCAATCTGGTGGCCAGCGGCATAAATGTCCCTGACTAGCTTCGGGTACTGCGTCGAGGTATCGTAGATCTTGCGCCAGGCGTTAAAGCCTGCGATGAAGAAGGTGGCTTTGAAGCCAGCATCGTCAAAGGCCTCCGCGATGTTACGCGTCCACTCGTACGGCCCGTCGTCGAAGGTGATGGCCACCTCACCTGGGTTCTGGCATGATTCAATCCGAATGCCATATGGCATATCGCCAATGAGATCCCTGTCTACTTCCACATCGGGACCGGATGGACCGTTTTCATACTCCACATCTGCAGCATGAAAACCGTGGTCCACGTCGAACAGTGAAGGATCTTTTGTTGAAGAGGCTGCCGCGGCGGCAATAACGGCAGGTCCGAGCAGGTTCAAGTGGAAGACGGCCAATCCTACGGCACTGGCGAGTGGCCGCATGATGAGAATTCGTGCAAGCTGAAGCGATTTCAACTGCGGATGCTTGTGGATTTCTGTCTGAGACTGGCCAGGGAAGACTGCACAATTTTACCCAAATACCCTGCTCGCTTTTATTTTTCCAGCGCACTTCCAGTTTCCTGAGCCGCCTGTTCTGGCCCAAATTCTACTTTGAGACTCACCTGGTTGCCAAACTACAATTCAGGTCCCTAAAGCTTGTTTCGTAAGAACTGCCTCTCGCCTGATCTTGAACAAGCCGAGGCCAAAACATACCTATTCCCTCTGAGAGGCAGTTCCAGAGATATATCCTTTCGAAACTGGGTAGTCTGTGCATTAAGTAGCTGATATTCAGCCCAGTCACATGAGATATATATGGTTCAACTTGGGCATCTTGAAGTCGAGATTAAGAGTCCTTTGGACCCTTGAATAGGTCATCGCATGGATACCAAAATTATAAGCTTCCTCGTCCCCTTGTCCACGATTCAGATAAGGTTCATTCACTTTGTGGGTCGTCCCTGGACTCACACGCCATTCCATTGGACTCGTGGACTCGCCCAAGAACCTACTTCCTGGCGGCAAGAGTTAAAATCGAATGAACACGTGCGAAGGAGCAAATGTTCCACCTGTAATGCCTTGGGTCATTCTGAGTTGGCGAACCAAGGGACTATCGCTTGTCATAAGATCAAGCGACCTTGAGGGTTGTTGAACGATGAACGAAGACGCTTGGCGAGAGGGCTGGAATTTGCCTGACACACCAAAACCAAGATGCTCAGAGCAACAATTTGTGCATCAGTTGTTCCGTGTGTAAACGGGAGGTGAAAAATACCGTCTGACATCCTCCTCGGACCTGTATAGCTGATCCGATAACCACATTGACCTTCAAACCCGATCGTCATGAAGACTATGATGATTCCGCAAAGGGGTCAACTTCTGGATCGTCCCCATCTTGCATAGTGGTAGGCGCACCCCGGCGTGCGATGGGTTCTTGCCACATGCGCGGCCTATAAAAGTCAGGCGACAGTTGAACAATGTTGCGTGAATTCACGACTTACCTTTCCGGCTCTTTCCCTTTGCGTGTAGGTGTATGGTCAGTAGCAGAGCTGGCTATGCTCTTGGCGTTTCCGACGCTTCTACTAAAGTCTCTTTGTCCTGACTCGGCAGCACTCCCCTCGTCTATATTGGCAGAGCTACTCTATCACAATCATCAGTCGAATTCCCTGGTCAGGATCTAAGGTAGGGTTATACCTCGCCATTACTCTGTCTATTGCTTTTGCCTCCTACGCTGTCACGCATGAGCGCAACTTGCAAGGCCCAGTCCTCGTCGGCACTAGCAGAGTTCGACGTTTCATGGATCCCCATTTGAGCCTCAGGGGCGACATTGATGCTTTTAGGCGTCAGCGGGCTTTGAGCACGTAGGGTGTGTGTTGGAGATCGTATGGAGACGTTTTTCTGAGTCTTCCGCTTCTTCTGCGGTCCACGCGGAGAGGACTCGTTGTGCGTCTGGCGCTTCCTAGGCTGGCCGCTCCTCGGCTTTCTGGTCCTTCGTTCCTGATCCGGGTGGTAATCTGAATCAGCCTCATCGTCGAGGGTATAAACAGGAAGACCATCCAAGGACGCAGCTGTTGCGTTGAGGTCGCTGGCTGTGTTTGATGGAGGGGGTTCCTGCCATTCGGGATCCTCGGTGGGGTGGGGGAGGCTTTCAATGGGCGCCGGCAATGATGTGGGCATCGGCGGCTGAATCTCCAAGGAAGACAGAGGTGGCATGATGCTGATCCACCTACATCGAAGCGCCAACAGCGCTTGCCGGCTTTCCTCTATGTCCTCAGGGTCGATGCCAGCTTTGTCTTTGAACTCTTCCATAATAAGCTCGGCCTCTTTATCCATGTCCTTGTAGAAGTCGTTAACCCGTTGGTGCATCATCCGTAGCGGCGCGATGATAGTCGCCTCCATGTCTGCCTCTAGTGCATCCAGCTGTGGTCTGCGATAGGCCAGGCAATCCGCCATGTAACGTGAGACACGTTGCTTATCGTGTTCTGGCTTCCACGGTCTATCGATGTCATGACGATGCTCAAGCGACATCGCGTCACAGGCTCTGTAGGACAGTTTAAGGAAAATGTTTTAGCAATGGCGATTCGTTGGGGGGTTGAGAGGTTGAGTAACTCTTATACCCTATACGAGGCGTATAAACCTGTATTGGCCAGGCCGAGAAGGTCGCTGGTGCCTACAAGTAATGTGACAGGTGTTACAGAGCGCAAGGCGAAACCAGTGCTGGGAAATTCAGCAGAGCAGTGTAGGACAGGGATCACTAAACTAGCACTTTCTCAGCAGTCTATAATGCTGTGATGATCAAGAATTAGTCATGAAAGGCCTGGGCAAGTTACAGGGTTGGAAATACAGGCAGTTTGAACAATTAAACAGACTCTTTAGTGATGGTTCCGACCTCTCAACGGATCCCAGTTGGTTACCTCCCGAAGCCAATCCGACATCAAGTCATCGCCCGGCGGGTAGGAGGGCTGGCGCGTAATGGCTTGGCCTGCTTTGTATGGACGAGCCCACACCACCCTCTCAAAGTTTTCGGCTGGCTTAGACGGCCTGGCTACCCCACAGTTAGTTTTACTCAGTGCTAAGCGATTGGCCGTGGCTGTTCTTGCCTCGCAGGATTCAATGCCATATTAGCGGTGACCGTAGCCCCTGCATTCTGATACAACCTAAGTGTATTAAATACTAAGAATGAAATATGTAGAATCTCCCTGTCCGTTTGTGGGGCTGAGGAGGAGGAGAGAGAGGGCTGGCAAGCCCAACCTGCGTAACGGGCCCCACGGCTGCGCCATAGGTGCCGTAAGCCACTCCGTGGCGTTTGACATCCCTTCATTCACACCGCAAAGTTCGCACGGCTTTAAGAGCTTTCGGTGTTATATATATATATATATATATATATATATTCAGAGGATGAGCTTCGCAGGCCAGAGTATGCGTCCTTAGAAATGACCTGTGCTCGACGTTTAACTGTATATTTGCCTAGCAACGCCTAGATTATAAGTTATACCGATCACGAACCATGACGCACTGATCACTATCCGCCTTCGCCTGTGAATCGATGTAAAGTGTACCTGTTCTATCTTGTTAAAAAGAATGAAAAAGAATGAAAAAGAATGAAAAAGAATGAAAAAGAATGAAAAAGAATGAAAAAGAATGAAAAAGAATGAAAAAGAATGAAAAAGAATGAAAAAGAATGAAAAAGAATGAAAAAGAATGAAAAAGGAAAATGTTGCAGAGTGACTTACTGGAAAGGCTTTAGATCTCCCAGAAACCAACACGGGCAATAAGCCGAGGCTAACGGCCAGCGCCATAGTAACGCAAGTATCCGCAAGGGCGTGAACCGGAATCTTGAGACTTTAATTTTCTATATACAAGGCAGTAAGGGATCATGGTCTTAACTGTCTGTACGAAGGTGCAGAATAACTCGGCCGCGCCATTGTGGGTTCCATCACGATGGGAAATCGACGCGTCATACTTGAAAGAGAGGGCAAGAACGGACTTGCTCCCTTACATCATTGAAATCTTAGAAAATGGATGTGCGCTTTACGAAACTGTCCAATGTCTACGAGAAGAATCAGTAATCGCCTCCTTGTGGAGCGTCTTGAATAAGAACACATCTAAAGTTGGAGAATCGCACCTCAATCGATCTATACTTATCAGGACCTTAGGCCTTCTCGTGTGTCTCGTTCAGTATCTGCAAGCTTTCAAGACACTCTCGGGCCATAATGTGCTGTACTGTTACACGGTGCTCCGTAACCCTTGCCCATGAGACCCTCCTGTGTGTCGAAGCCGAATGAAAGACTTTGTCAGTCATGTGCCAGTGAAGATACTGCGCACAGTGTATGGTTCCTAAGGATTGCAAGAGAATGATCTCAAAGGTGTGTGACACCATATGCCATTGACCACAACGACGACGACGACGACGACGATGAAGAAGAAGAAGAAGATGATGATGATGAATATGATGAATATGATGAATATGATGAATATGATGAATATGATGAAGATGATGAAGATGATGATGTTACGGTGTGTGGATTTGCCAATGGCGACGCCATTGACACCATCAATTCCACTTCACGTGACTTCAGTATCTGCTTCAGGGCGAGCGAATCTACGAGGGAAAGGGGTACGCTGTCTGTGCGATCTGTATGGGGTCAGATGTTCGCACTAAGTATCTTCAACCGTGACAGTGCTGCTCTTACCCTTCTACGGACTGGGTAAATTGAGAACTGTCGGCTTCTTCGGCACTCTGTTACAGTTATCAGCTCGGAGTTATCAGGTCGGATTCTATCCGAGAACTCCATTCTGATGACGAACCTGGTCAATAAGTTGACTGCCAGCATTACAATTGATGAAAGAACTCCCGTCGCTGGTCTGGGGGTATAGGCTGTTACTTATGGCTAGGCAACCATTCTCATTTGTAATACTGGTAAGCTCCTCTGCTAGGTTCGGCGTGACCGCCGTTATGTCTATTGGGGATACGAGTTCTCCCAGAGCGTTGTCTTGAGGAGGTGGAAGATTGGACAACGGTTGACGAGGACTATTTTGAGTGACAGCCTCTCGCTGATAGTCTTCAAGAAGACCTGTGCAATAGATTAGTATTATTCGCATAGTAGTTAAACTCAAATAATAGCAGGAGTCTTACATCTGTGAATCTGTCGCTTTCTCTCCTTCCTCCATACGTTATCCCACCCGACAACTGTGAAACTAGATTAGTGGTATGTATCATCCTACAATCGGTGTTACTCACTCTTGTAGGCATAGTGGACAGCAATGTATGCCTCACACCGGCTGATTCCATCGGCATAGTGCCTATTGAAGTGCCTATATGTAGCGTCTCCTTTGAACGGCTTGGAGTAGGAGATCCTCTCACTACAGCCGGCGATGCCGCAGCGTAGTACGTAAAGATACCCCGGCCACTGCTTCACGCAGAATATTCCTTCTCCTTCAATATACTGATCAACTGTAATGGTACGTTCGACACATAACAGGTCGTTAACATAGTCGCCCAGCGTTGATCGGCGCTTCTTCCTGAATCGGATATCAGACGAGGGGCCATTGGCAGCTCTTCGTTTCTTCCCAGTGAAAACTCCTCCTGAGCTCGCCCGATCTTGTGCTGGATCGTAGGATAAGTCGAAGGGATTGTCATCGTCTTCCTCCCCTATATCATCTAGGGGGTCCTCATCAGTCTGAGCTTGGTCTTCTGCGACATCAGACGGTGGTATGAGAAGCGGATCTGAGGAGCTTCTCGGGTCAAGATTTGGAGGAACTTTAGCTCCTAGAGTATCTAATACATCATGAGGCGTCGCCGACGTGATACCGGAGATCCCAGCGACTTGATCTGTCATGGCTCTAGCGCCAGAACTCTCGGTACGCTGCAATGGGCCCGAATCGTCTTGGCTCTGAAGTTGTTGGCCCTGGGCACCATCATCTTGTGACAGTGGCGATGGGTTACCTGGACTTGTTACTTCCTTCTCTGGAGCTGTAGTCCCTCCTGCAATAGCGGTGGATGGATCCAGCGTTCCTTTGGAACCTGATGCGTCTGGATCAACGTGGACCTCGCTTCGAGTGCTTGACTGGCTACTGTTGATAGGTTCAGTCAAGACACTCAACGTCGGTGACTGTAGTCCGTGTGGCAACCGACATTTCTTCACCACTGGCGGGATTCGAAGCGAATTCAGAGCTTGATAGCCATGGGCAAAACTTTCGGAATCGACACCAACCACCTCCTTGAATCGGCGGTCATATTGTCGAATGTGAGTCTCTACATAACTGTTATATTGGATCAAGCGCTGATGTAGGCTTCGTAGATCGGCTTCCAGCTCGTCTCGTTGGAGGTGATAGTGTTTAGCGCAATCTGAGACATATTCCTCAGCATGCCGTTTGTTGACGTCGCCCTCGTTCCATGGGAAGGTGTGGGTGTGACTTCCCGCGATCATTGCTGGATGTTAAATGTTGACGGTGAGGCGACAGCCTACAGCTTGGTTGATGTAGGAACTTCGTTAGAGAGCAAGATCGGATTGAGGCGCCAGAAATTGGGATGTGGCAACCTTGGAGCCATGTGAGGGGAACAACCAGTGATGGAGAAAAGCATGTAGCCTGAGTGTGGTATGGAAAGTTAATGGCAAGGCAACAGAGTCCCATCCAAGTAATAACCTGGGCACTAAGCGGTCGCATAGCAACTAGTCATGGGTTCGTGGTACGACGATGGCGAGTGGATGAAAGAGAAGTAGGGGCTCACCTTTCCATTCATGACCTGTCACATTGTATAGGTCGGTGGAATTGACAATTTGTGCACAGGCCGGCCATGGCACCATGCAACCATCCTGAGATTCGCCCTTACTACAATCCTAGTAGTGGTGGGTTAAGGCTGTCAAATGCTAAGAAGCAGCAACTTGCTTTCGCCAATATGAAGCAAATTTGCGCCTTCACTGTAATTTGCGAACTAGAGATGCAGCGCACTGACCGACCTCCGATTGCGATGGTACTGCTTAGACTGGGTGATGAAGATCTGCAGGGGACGGGCCGCCACAAAGTGACCGTAGTTCGGTCTGCCCGAGAAGTTTGACCCTCCCCACCCCCAGTTGGGACTCGCTGGGATAGGGAACTCCCACTTGAAACGGTCCGTGAGGCGCATGTTATCGTCGCAATCCGGGCCATAAGTCCCCTGTACTATTGACAACGGTAACGCATCTAATAAGCTAGCAAAGGGTTCGGCGGGCGGGGAACCTCTCCCAGCCTCCCGAGGCACGCCATTGGCGGCTGCATCTGTAAGCGCCCTGGGTTCAGCTTTGACCAGACCAACAACGAGACACACAGCCTGGAGCGATCGGTTCGAAAAGAACAGTACTGTACTTACCAAATTCAGTTTATCTTCTATGTATGGAATGGTGTAAACTCGACGTATGAACCTCCACTTAGAAAGAGCACCGATTGAATATAATGTCAGATCAATGTTGCCTATCAATAGTCAACTTTCTCTAGGTGCCATTTTAGATATTCAGAGGAATCGGGATATGCATTCAAAATATACCGAAGGACCATATGCCAGCCGCTCGGCTTTGTAGCCGTCACCACTATTGCTTATCTAGGTACGATGCCCGGGGTGGCCGGAAGCGGAGAAAAAGGGGCGGGGGGAGGGGCCAATCCAAGAGTATGGCAGCACGTGGCTATTTCACACATGAGACAAGGGGTTTACTTGGCAGACCGAACGTACTTGTCAGAGGATATTGATCCTCTAGCCGGGCGATAGATCTGTATTGCTGAGAGAATCGGAGAGATATTGACCGAAGGCAGGCCTACAAAGCGAAGACGTACACTTGCAAGGGACTGGTTTGCCATCAGCACTCTGATGCCTAGGCAGGGCCTAGTCTCGTATGTCCCTTGGGAAAAGGAGGTCAAGATATCGTAGTTGTCTGCGCCTTACACCGAGAGATCTGGGACGCGAACCAGAACATCTCGATAGCCGCCGCCTGAGTGGGACCCTGTTTGGGGCTATGTTCAGGCAACCATGCAAGTTTTTCGTGACCCTGAAGCCTAATAAAAAAACCAAATCAGAGGCATCTTGTTCCATCGTCTATCGATATACGACCGGCCACCTCTCCTAGGGTGTGGAAATAAGGTTCTCGTCGGAGCTCCCGCTTTGACCCAGTTCGCGTGCGTGCCGCCAGCTTTTCCTACGTATCAAACATGAGCGGGTAACTTCCGATTCGAGGATCTTCAGTGTGCCCCTGGCGAAGATGGCGGGTACGATCCGCGACTGTGCACTTGTCGATGGTCGCCTGCGAGTCAAGATTTTCTGCCTATCTCGGGCCCCCTTGTTTTGAAATCAGTTGGTTGAAAAGTGCTTAACCGAGATCGACGATTATATGACTGGGAGCCTAGAATAACAGTGCTAGGCAACATCGACGTGCATGGCAAGCCAGGCGTACTGCAGGGCAGATTTGGCCAAGCTCCTCCGAGTCAGGCAAGCCAGGCACACCACCTCAACGCCGCACAATGTGGAGACTATAAGACTTGTGATTATCAATGTCATTGCGAGATATGTTGCTCTTCTTGAAGTGGAACTGTTTGTCAATCTCCACTTTGTTAGGTCTAGGTTTGATACTTGTTGGAGAACGTGAAGACATGGCTTCTTCCTGCATTATTAGTTCGCAGAGATATCCGAAAGCTGTGACAGTGGCGGAGAGATTAGGAGCCAACCAGTCCGGTCAAGGGTTACAGTTCCTCGACAACTCGCCTAGTCAGGCCATGGCCGCAAGGTGGCTCATATAGCAACCCCCCGGGGAAAGGTACGGTCCTCTGCTGATGCCAGAGAGGTCTAAAGCTCCTATCTCTGTAGTACCAACCCGTAAATTGTTGCCGGGGGAGCGATGATTCTTTCCAACACTGATAGACCCCATCGACCACTACCGAGAGGAAAGCATGGCACTGCAGATAGGTCGTTTCTGGACCACTAGAGCCTTGTGTGCCAACCCCCTGGCTAGCACATACAGCTTCATTTCCGGAGTCAGCGGGAAACGATTGGGTTCCATGGTTCCATACAAGCCTTCGCCTACGGCATACGTAGAGTGTACCTGCCAGTACAGTGGATCCAGTACAAATTCAACGGAGTGCTTCTTTCCAATTGATAATGACTGCGTATCTACATGGAAAGCGTCGCGGCAAGGCCGGCGCCAACCCATTGCTTTACAGATTCTACAGCTAGTGTTGAGAGACATATCCAGAGAACGTCGATAGCTTTGCGTGGACCATTACTTGGCGACAGAGCATCGCGGCTCCTAGCCCACGGTGTCGAAGTAGTCCAGCTGTCTACGTAGGTAGTGAGACAGAGACGGTATTGCCGCTCGATGTCAATCATCCACAGATGATGTGGGAGCCCGGAATTTTGAGATACGCACGTGGGAACCTAAAATGGTAGTCTAACACAATACACACTGCTGTTAAAGAGTTTGGAGTTGAGCATAAACAGTTTTGATCACTTAACAGACTACTAAGCCTCAACCCGCCTCCAGCCCAGGGTGTAAACCTTTATAGACTTTGACACCTTTTCGAATCCGCTAGAATAGTAATACAGCTTCTTAGACCCTTAATCTAGGCAAAGGGAACTCAGAAAGGTGAACCAGAACCGCTAGATCGGCGAGACACTTGGCGTGCGAACCGTCGGGCTGGTGGCGTACGAGTCCTACATGATGGTGAATGGTCAGCCAACTGAAGTGCAAGGCTATGGGTTACATACTTCCCAAAGCCTGACACCGGACTATTGAACTCAGGTTCTTCAATAGATGGAATGATGCGACCCGGCAAGATCTCGCCGCTACCATCTTCCCTACCACCAAAGTCTCCGAACGCGCTGATACCTGTAGCAAGTATCTTGTTAAGATTTTGGTCAGAGGTCACGGATGCGGGGAGGCCCTCCCTGTGCGGTTGTGCACTATTACCGCACTTGTAGTGTGATTTCTCACCACTGTTGGGGAGATCATACGCGTCCATTGTGAGACGTGAAGGCTGGTCCGTAACCAAGGGCAAAGATGTCACACTGGGGTTCCCAGGTGACAATGTCCTCGGCTTAGTCAAAGCCTGAGTCATGAGGACTGTTCGTGGGGGCTTAGGCTGCATGACTAGATCACCTGGGATATCTTCTAGCGGCTTGGTTCTCAGTCGACCTGCCAGTGGGGTTAGTGATACGCCCGGTTTGACAAGCGGCGAGCAGTACCACACAGAATAAGACTCACATTTGAATGCACTTCTCTTCAGTTCGTCTGTCTTTACCCTATTTAGACCAGTGACTACGAGTGACTTGATTAGCCATGTACTCCAGCTGTGAATAGAGGTACACTCACTCCTCAAAGAGTTCTCCATCGCGATTTCTGCTTCACCGCGACTCTTTCCATTGGGGTGAAGTTTGTTGAAATGTTCAAATGCTAGGGATTTGTCGAAAGGGTTCAACTTAGCAATCCTTTCAGGACAATCGTGGTTCTGGCATCGTAGAACGAAGAATGTGTTCGGATGATGTGCGACCCGAAAGATAGCTTCTCCTTCTTCACATTGATCCAGCCGTATGGTACAATCAGTCTGCATCATTGCATCAACGTGTGGTCCCTGGGTTGACTTGCGCCTCTTGCTTGGGTGGCTTATCGGAGCGTTCGGGCTGACGTGCCGTTTGTTTGCTCGCTGGTCCTTTAGCTTGGAAACTATTGGTGTCTCATGATCTGGTTCATATGTCGAGTCCGCACTGTCTGAGCCGGGATCGTCAGAAGTATCATCGTCGGAGCTATCACCATCCAGTGCATCTGTATCGTTGGCATTACCCTCCACGTGCAATGCACCTGGCTGCGTTAAAGTCTCGGAGGATGGGGGCGCTTGAACTGGTAGCGACTCGAGGCCGGGTGTGGGTACTCGGGCTCTGAGCTCTGCTACCCCTTCCACTAACAGGCTGGGTGTCAGGAACTGGACCACGGGGGCAATCAATGGCGATGGGACCGCTAGTTGACCGAGCCTTGTTCTTAATATCCCGTAGCAATTGTCAAACATTTCAGAGCCAAGTGAAGAAAATCCTCGACACCTGTCTTGAAACTGAGGGTAACGTTGCGCGATTGAATCATTATGTGCTTCCACGAAGCGTTGGACTCTCTCCTGTAACACTCGAAGGCTTGAGAGATGGTGCTGAACAACGCGTTCGGTCCAGTCTAGCATGAATCTTCGCTCAATCTCTCTCTCATTCGGTAGCGTGTAGTCTCGACCTGGAGCATGAGAACCCATTGCGACGCTGAGTGTGACTAAGCACGATGCAGTCGTGGCTCTGTTCAATGCGGGGAAAAATAAAGGGGTCCAACTCGAATCAATGGACACTGAGAGATATGATTCTATTGAGAGCCATGGCCAGCGATTTATACGCCAAACACGTTGCTTTTGCCTGACAAACCTGGCGAGTAGTACGCAGTGAAATGCAAGCTGCGATAGTTGACTTCACGATGACCTCCATGGTAAAACTGGTATATCGACTTCTGAGAATACGCAGAAGAAGAAAAACGTACAAGCTGCATAGCGAAGCTAGAATATTGCTTTCCACTTCATTAGATATGATATGGTGATCTATGCTTACATTGGCTGTAGGCCAACTTCACCTGCATTTGGGTCTGAGCCGGCCATGTCCAGAATGTGCAACGGAACAAGCCACCTGGTTCCGGAACTGCAGCCCAGACTCTTCTAGGTTTGATTGCGTCAGGGATAGATCGCGATGGCTTAGTGTTTTCTTTAGTCCCCGAGGCAAACCAAGCCGCCCTTATTCTCCAGCGCGGCGGTCCGCAGTTTCGACAAGAAAAAAGCGACGTGTTCACGCTGAGTGGCTGTTGGTCTGCAGCCAGGATTGTGTTTTCTACCCCATTGGCTGATCAAGGCCAGCATTGAAACATGTACCCTTGTCAGTTTGGGTGTTGGCTCAGGCGAAGCTACCCCTGGAGCCTGACGCAACCCTACCTAGAAGAGTGTGAGTTCACAAGAAATAAAGAAACAAAAACGTTCTAACCGCTTCTAAGCACTTCTTCCAAGCAAGTTGATAGGCATCTTCGCAACTTCTGGCTGGGTGAACCGTTCGGAGCTTTTTTCAGACGCATCCAGTTAATGCGCATTCGGCGGCAACAGACTTACTAGACTACAATTGCTGGGAACGAATCAAAACCAAGAGAAACTATGCTTTGGCTGTCTGATGTAGTGCGCTCTGAGGCACGTCTATGAGTCTGTGGGTCAAGGGTAGTGGTTGGGTTGACTGCTCGCGCTCTTCTTTCTCGGGATGCTTACGATCCAAAGTAGTCCTGGTGGGCTTCGAGGATTTTCCATTTCCACGAAGCTGAAAAGATCGGCAGGGGTGGATAATCTCTGTGGCCAGAAGGCCCGGCCGTGCGAGAAATGGTACCTGCAATCGATCGCTACCATCCAATGAATTGTGTCTGACTGCTGGCCGGCAGGCAACAAAAATCTTGCCGTTCGCGAAATGGAACCCATCCTGAATACCCTGCTCTGTGGGAATGCGTATTGCGTAAGAAGACTAGAGAGTAGTTGGGTGATGAGCCCCTGCGTTATGACCACGGGTCATAATGATGGCGTCAAGACAAAGCCATGTCGGAATTTGATGCCGTTTCCGCAAGCGTCCAAGATTGCTACAGTCAGCTGCATGTGGGGAACAAGGCGCTCGAAAAGATAGAAAATCCTGACCTTGGGGTCTATATCGAGGAGCATATCAAACCTTATTCGCGGCACCTGCTTGTGAGTTTTCGGTGAGTGCTGGTGTGCCCATTGTGAGCTCGGCAATGATTGGCTCGAGGCAACATCAATCTCGCGGAAGGATGCGGGTTGGATTGTTGTGGGGGCGTCAACGTCACCATATGGCAATGCCAAGGATCAGATCAAGTCTCACAAGGGGAGTGCCCTAAGTAAATGTAATTCCAAGTGGCCACAGGGGCAGATATTTCCAAAAGAGGGAAAGCCAACTGGCAACCCATCTACAAGTAATCCATATATGGGAGGAGACAAGATTTTTGAAGAACTGGCCATGTTTGAACACAAGTACACTCGGATAGCATCAGACCTCCTTCTTATATGCTAAGATACCTTAAGATGCAAGTAAATGTTCAGATAAACATAATATGGTATAGCCCAGAAGTAGAAAGCACGGTAGAAGTGTTCGTTGGGTGGTTATACCCCAAAACGTGACGATGGAGTGAGGCCTAGATGGTCCAGTGTTTTGAAAACGCCTTCTTTTTGAGGCCTAAAGCATGATACTCAAAATCCCTTGGACCAATTCGCGATGCATATAAAAAGCGGTGTATCGTATTTCTTTCCATGTAGATTGTTTCAGCTCATGTCCTTTGCTAGAATAAGCATACTCTCCTGAGACCACTCTCTGCAGCACACTAAGGACCAGGTACTAGAGGCATAGCTCTATGGCGAGTAAATACGTGTGAGAAAGTTACTAGCTGTGGCGCTGAGTGCTGGCTGGCTCAGGGGCTGCAGAGCGTTCGTCTTTGCAACCACCACTGGTGGCTGTCCAAGCCCTGAGGTTCACCATCAGCCGCCGTGCATCTCTCTAGGACTCTAAAAATCTGTCGACAGACTTATAAATCGGTAACAAGATAAGTAATAAGATGAAGAGAGCAGAAAACCGGCAGAATTTGGATCCGAGTGACAGCTATGGCAGTTCGACCTTAGGCGAATAACCATCAGCGCACGCGCGTTGTTCACCGCAACAAGTACATGTAACTCTACTCGGATCACCCCGCAGCAAACCTGCATGTATCTCACCTCGATGTGTATCGTCATTCATGCCACACACCTAATATAGAGGGCGTGTCGCGTCTCAGGGGTTGCAAGCGAGGTTACACAACGCCCCCTAAGATATTGCGGTTGAGTACACCAGGCATCCACGGCCTCCATGATCCGGGCATCCGCTGAGATGTGACACTACTTGCTTCTTTGAATCAGATATTGAAAGAATGCCAGAGTTTTCAACTGCCGCTGAGATCCAAACACGCTCTACTCCTTATATCCTGTAGAGGTTTTCTTTTACGTTGCTGCGTCTCCATTCCCGCTATCAGCATACGTATGAGCTTATCAGAAAAAGCTATTCGGTGGCTTCGATGATGAAAGGACGAGCGGGGGCGTCGGCAGAAGCTGACACAGTGATCCCACCTCCCTGAATCCCCCAGGAGCTCCTTCCCCCAAGGATCGATACCATAGGGAGAAGAAAGAGTTGGTGAACTGCTGCCCGTGGCCTTAAAGGTCAGGAAAAGAGAGGCTTACTTGCGCTGGTAGGTGTTCATAATCATTTCCTTGATCTTTAGACCATCACCTCTGGTCGCTTCGACAAGACTTTTGAGAGAAAGAGCATACTGACAAAGAGTATGTGCCATCGTATTGTTGTAGCCTCTTTGTTTTGGAGTCAGTGGACCTTTCAAAATAGCTACTCATCGTACAAGCACAACAGCTTTGATCTTTCTCACCGATCAAGGGCTCCAGGCTGACTACTTAAGGCTTCGCCATGATGGCATTCGCACAAAGCTCAATTACGTTATGGTCTGTCCTACTTTGCTCACTGGCATAGCTCGAAAGTGGCCAACTACTGGAGCGAAGAGCGATGGCACCGACGATAGTAGTGGTGCGTCACGCACACGCGAAGCACAACATCGCTCCTCGGTTTAGTTCCCTCATTGACCCCGATCTGACCCTACACGGCGAGCGACAATGCGAAGTCTTCTCTGACCGAAACCGCGACCTAAGAAACAGTGTGACGCACCTGGTGGCATCACCGTCGTGGAGGACCATCAGGACCGCGATCTTGGCCTTTGGGATCGACGATGGCCAAGAGGTTATTGTTCACCCCGACATTCAGGAGGTCGCCGATAGCCCGTGCAACATCCCAAGAGATCGTGACACCATTGAGGACTTGGGAGGTGAGTTTGTTAACACTGATTTGTTGCTGGACGGGTTTAATGACCGGGGGCCTGACAGCCGATACAGATACAACTTTGAGGCAGTCCTCGAGCGCGCACGTACAATGCGCATCTGGCTACGTCATCTCGCTCGCAGCCACGACAGCGACGATGCTGTGATTTCGGTTGTCACACACGGGGGGTTCGCCCCTTTCCTGACTCAAGGAGACGTTTTGCCGTGGTCGAACATGCAGTCTCGATCCTACAGATTCGTTGACCCGGACGGCGACGACGATGAAGCGGCACTCGAGCTGATCGACGGTGATTCAGGAGCTGATCCGTCGGGAGGAGCTGGCGGAGGAGGTGACGGCGGCGGCCACGGATATCCTCGAGGAATTCTCAAGCGACGTCGTGACGATGATGATGACGACGACACGGCGGGAGGCGGAGGGGCTGGATCGCCATCAGTGCCGAAGCGAACCAAGGCCGTCGGCTGGGCCGAGAACCTAGAGCAGATCCGGGAGTTCACATCCCACAGTGTGTACAGACTTCGGCCTAGGATAAGCTCAAGCGGTCCAGACTTCAATGGGATCCGAAAGACCTACCATCCCCGGCGGGGAATAGACTTCAACAAGAGGGATTTCTCTGACACCGTACTACGGACCAGCTCGACCGGCCCCAACTTCAACGGGATTCAAAAGACCTTCCATCCCCGGCGCGGCATCTACTTCAACAAGAACGAATTCTCGAACACCATGCTGCTACGGGCCAGGCAGATTCAAAGGTACGTTGACCGCTTCGAAAACCAAACTTCGTTCTCGCTCGAGACGCTGAAGCAGGCGATTGCCTTGGAGCCACGCCCGTGGGTTGTAGGCAAGCCGGGATCTACTTACAAGAGGGGCGAGCCTGAGTACCCGATGCAGTGGGATATCTCACGGCCAAATTTCAAGAAGTCGATATACAACTTTGTGTGTCGCTGGGAGTGGCGCTTCATACCACCACGGAGAGCTCGCGTCTTTGCCTAAGCTTGGTTGCATCGATTGGTGGTAGGTCTGTATCGAGGATTTCGGTAGTATCATTGCTTCACTATGTTTCCCTGTTTCCATTACATACCTAGGCAACCGAGCTAAATAGGCAAATCCAAAGATAACAAGACAGAAATAACTCCAGGGCAGGTGACAATCAAAGACTCGGCGGGGCTAGTATGTGCATGTGTAAACCAAGTGAAATGTGAGCCGGTCATCACCAT
Organism: Neoarthrinium moseri; assembly: GCF_022829205.1. NCBI lineage: Eukaryota > Fungi > Ascomycota > Sordariomycetes > Amphisphaeriales > Apiosporaceae > Neoarthrinium > Neoarthrinium moseri. Next base: position 37,152 of record NW_026055220.1, read on the forward strand.
GGCTACCGCTCAGCTTCTACCTAGTTTCAACGAGTGTGCCTCCGTTTGCTCCCCACTAGTCGTCCACCACCATACTCGACCACAAGCTCGACCGGGTGTCGACTGAGGAAACTCTCCTCTTTGTTCAACCCTCAAGGCAGCTGGGTTCTCTTCGCGCTTGATGGTTTTTCACCTCACATGACTATCCAAGGGTGAACTGCATCAATTCACTTCGTTTCTCGCTGTTCCCTCTTTTGATGTCGACAGCTCCATTTCGTCGCCGAACCGCCTCATCTTTCACAACTTTTTGCCTTACTTGGATATCATCAACACAAGAACCGTTGAACATCCATTGACACAGGATTCACGCGATGGCGATGCAGCCACTTCCGGGGTCTGGTATGACTCCTGACGGCTGGGCCGATGGCAGTGGGCATGGTTCATCTGCTGCGACACCCAACGATTATGACCCCCAGCTTACTGATGACGAACAAACCGTGCTTCAGTTGAACCCTGGACTCAACCCTCGAACTTTCGCCGTTGCTGATCGGCGACATCGATTTGGCATGTCACTGGTGGAGAGGCTGCCGCAGTGCGTGCTGCGGTGTGTCACAGACCAATTGCCGAGTGCTTCGATCACGTTGCTGTCTCTCGTCAATAGTCGCATGAGATCTCGCCTGATGTGGGGGGATGTTCAACTCCAGGATGATGAGGATCAGCATTCACAGTTCCTTGATATCCTCTCGAGGGACATCGACCCCATGGCACATTGCCTTCCATGTCAAAAACTCCATCCACCACTACGTTCCCTAATGCGTGAGGGCCCGATGATACAAGGCCGAGATACCAAGGGGTACGAATGTCTTTACTCATGCACCGGGGATAACATGTTCAGTGATGACATTCCACGGCGGCTTACACCTGTTTTGATCAAGGGCATCATGAAGCTTCATCGCCAACGCAAGGATTACCGACACCTCATGGAGCAAGTCAATACTACCAGAGCAAGTAGCATAAATGGCTTCATGATTTCCATCAATATTGAATGCAAGGTTCGTAATGATCGGCTTGTTCTCAAGACCGAGCAAGTCTGGGCCTGTCAAGACGTAACTTCGGCAGCGGTATGGAGACTAGAACACGCTTTGCAGGAGAGTTGGTACGCTCCCATCGACATAGCTCGACCGATTCAGTTCGAACCACTCTGTAAACACAAGAAATGGAGTACAGAGTTGCATGATGGATGCACTCTCCCAGATCTGTACCCTCATAGAGCCTGCGCCCGGAGGTGCAAGTCCGGAATAACACATACGCCTGGTTGTTTGGAGTCGACTAAGATCGGACCAGGAGAACTGTGTCTCCAGCTAGACTGCATCTTCCGCCACGACAGAAACTGCGACAATGGTTGTCTGACAAGTCTGGGAAAGTATAGCGGTTGTGAGGTTTGCTCCACAGACTTTCTGATTGACAAGGTGGAAATTCCCAAGCCGTTCGGGTGGGGTTTGCGTCTCACGACGTGGAAAGACCTTGGTAACGGCAGCGCAACAACAGATTGGACCTGGATAGAACAGCTTCCAGGAATAGTGAAACTAAATGTTGCGCCGCGCGTTGCCACGGATCCTCAGGCATGTACCCGGACGAGATTCGAATCGTTCTCGCCCGACCATTCTGTGCTGCCCATTGGCGGCGCTCTGTCCACCAGGATCGACGATTTGTGCGAGTTTCTTCGGCGAGGCTACGCTTCAATCTGTATTGGGCATGTAGCTGATTATCCATTCGGCATCATTCAGAACCCTGACCCCATTGATCATCCGTTTCCGGGAGACTAAACAGCCAAGGCCGTGTTCATTACGTATGTGAGAACAATAGGTGCCTAGAGTCTTCCGTGACATGGCACACAGAAGCGAACAGGATTCAACACAATATGAAGGTCAGCCCCATCATAAGTGTGTCGCCAACACGAACTTCCAGATACTAATGAGTCCTTTAGCTGTGTTACACATCTTATCATTCGAGAGAAGAACGGGACTATGAAGGACATGCCGCTCCAGGGATAGATCCGAAAGGGGGACGGATTTTGCAGGGCACAAGGTCTGGCTTGACAGGACGTGAGGGTTATAGGGATTTCAGGCTCACGTATAGAAAGACAACTGCACCATTCTCGTGGTTCTATACTGCAGAAAGCGAGGAAGCCTGAGATATAGTTGCGTGATCAATGGAATGGATATATGTATATTAATTACTTTCAGGCCTCAAGCGTGAGATCTCATTATGCATGGACCGTCTGCGTTGATAGTGTGTCTTGGTACCTGTGGGCGAAATATTCACAGTTGGGACGAATGGCCTGTCACATCCATTCACGAGGTGTGCGAATCATTCACCTCCGAATTCACTCTTTCAGGCGTGTGATGTTAGTATTGTCACAGGCATCCATGTCATAGCATCATCGACGGTGTTTGTCTATAAATACGAGGACTTTTTACTCGAGGCTGAGCACACAGCAGTACCAACACCATCTACTGCACACCACACCACAAACGAACACATTACACCCAACAACCGTAAACAACAGAAAACATGTCGACTGCAGGATCTGGTGGATCTGGCTCAGGCGGTCGTGGCGGCTCTAGCGGCTCTGGTGGAGGCGACAAGGGAAAGAAGCCCGCCACAGGCCAAGGTTCTAGGGGCGGCGACGGGTCCTCCCGTCGCGCAGATCCCACCGTGCCCAAAAACTTCCATAACCCATACAATTCTGAGGGAGTGGAGGAGAAGGACCTTCCTCCTGCCACTCAGGCGAACGACATGGAGGATACTCGGGAGTACTACAACTCCACCGATGCGAGAGGCCCAGAAGACAAGGATCGCCGTGACAAGGACCCAGGCTGGGACTCAGATGGATACTATGACAACAGTAGCTACAAGACTTAAGATGGTTGAACTGTGGATAAATCAGTATGGGCCTGGTATAAGTCTTTACTAGATTGTTCGCAAACACGCTGTTCTTAAATAGTACCTAGCTAGACCTAGAAATGCAATAAGGCCTTGATCTCCTAATCAGGTATTTGGTTATCACATGTGAGCTCTGCCGTAGTTTGAACTGATGTAGTGTATTCGTCATTGTGTCAACATCAGCTAGGGAGCGTATTGAGTAAGACCATAATCTTTATACTTTGTATCCAGCAATCATTCACATATCAAGAATTGAACCTTCGCCAAATGACGCTATAGATCCCAGAGGAATATCATAGTACTATAGATGTCCCTACTTGTGCTGCTGTTCTTAGACGTAGGAGCATGTAACAGATTCGCTGCTGGCAGAGCATGAAGTGAGGACTTTTCCACTCTGTCGAAGGTCGATGATGGTGGGGCTGCTGATGGCCTTGCCATTGACAGTGGCATCGGTAAAGGTAACCGTGCCAAAGTCAGCAAACGGGACAAGGCTGCTGCCCTCCTCGAAGTCCTCCACGATCCACTCAGCGTTGGTCTGGCAGAGCGACGCTGTACCAGAAGTGAACGAGTGTGTGACGGACTTGCCCGTGGTCTCGTTCTTGATGACGGCTGTACCCGTCTTCTTGCTGGAAGCGGTGACGGTCACAGTGATCTTGTGACCGGCTTCCATGGTGATGCCAGTGAAATCATGAGCGACCTGGGGGTACCTTTTGACATGGGAGATCAGGGAGTGCTTTTAGATACGTAGAGAGCCGCCGAACGTACCATTCATACCAAGCATCGTATGTAACCTTGCTACCCTTGATGTTGAAATCGATACCGGTCTGGAGGATAGCCGACGAGCATGTGTCGCCGTCGATACCGACCCATGCGGATGCAGAATAAGTCTTGGCAGCACTCCCACCGGAGGGGACCTTGGGAGTGGGCACCGTGAAAGTACCAGTAACAGTAGTGTATCCGGTGCCAATCATGACAGCCCCTGCCCACTATCGACTTTGGTCAGGGTTTCACCTCATTACACTTGGACAACCGACGTCTTACATTGGTAGAGTATGAAACATGGCTGGTACCGTTGGCAACGTCCAGGGAGGTGGTGGTATCATCAATATCCGGGATCATGAGTCCACTTCGGCGAGAAGAGCGTTCGGCTAGAAGTTTGGCTGCGCGCTCCCGTCTCTTGGCGGTACCGGGAGCGGCAGTAACCACGGCAGCACCGAGAAGGGCACCAAGTACGGCGGTGAACTTCATCTTGAATCAAGTGCGGTGAACGTGAATGGGCAAGAAATGATTCAGCAACTAGAAATTGACAACGCGGAGAAAGGAAGCTGATCCTAGATGGGATGTCTTGGCTTGCTGGCCAAGACAGAACAGAGCCAGATATGGCCAAAGCCAAGACTTTATAATCTCAATCGGCCAGCATTCTAGTGGAACCTGCCCGCGGGCCCTATAGCCAGGGCAAATCCGGGTCCGCCGCCCGCACGCAATGTGTGAGCCGATCCAGGTGATCTATGTGCCGTTTAATTTATCCAATGTGAGGGTTCCAACCACCTTCCCAATCAATAAGCTCCTTACAAGTTCCATGCTGACGACTCAAAGCGTGTGTACATGCCTACACGGTGTCCGAAATCTTCTGTTATCATGTATCATGCCATCTGATGGTGCATAATGCTAATGGAAAGCCCACCGTTGATGTCAATCTCATTTCAAGTTTGGCTGATGGACGTCAGATTAAGTACCGGTCAATGCGACCCTGGTCATTGGGTGGCAAGCATCTCGCTATCTAACGACGGCAGCCACATCGGCTCCCATTCTTATCGGTGGAGACCGACAATCAGCACAGCGAAGTTCAAGGCTCGTACGTAGCATACTTCCAGGAATGTCACACGCGCCCAGTGCTTGAGGAAGGTTGCATCTCAAGAGACAAAACATTGCGATGTGGATTCGCAATGAGGCGACAGAATGCCACTTCGGCACAGGTCAGGAACTCTGGCGAGGTCGTGGCTGGGGGCGGCCTGCCAAGACGGGTAAAGTCTGGGCACGTATCCCTGAAAAAAGGGTTCCCTTCTCCAAAAACCATTTCAAGCTAGTGTCAATTCTACACCTGCACTATATATAGGCAATTTGAGAAAATTATTCAATACTGATAATCGTCGTTGTCGTTGAGTCTCTAGAGTTGTGGGTCTCTCACATCAGATGGGATTGGCGGCTCTTGTTGTCGCCCATCCTCCCCGATGACCAGCAGCCTGGCCTCGCAGGCTTCGACCCATCTCTCTAGACCGTCCTCAGACCGCTTGAATTGAAAAACCAAAAGCCGCGGCTTCGTACTATAGATGCAGTTTCGTGTTGTTCTTATCCCAAGCCGTGTCGGTAAACCAGTCTGTCCGACGGTGCCCAAAATCCATCTTGTGCCGATCCATCTCGTCCTCCCATGTGAATGGCATCCGGTCTTCCGCATGATCAAACCCATCGACAACTTGCCACTGGAATGATCTCATCGCCTTGGTCTTGGCGTCCTTTTCATTTCAGGAGTTTGTCCGCGTTCTCAATGTGTCGCAGCTTGCATCTTCGCGAAGGTGCCTGAAATCCCTTCCATATGGCTTTCCCGGAAGAGGAAATCACCACCAATACCTTTTTTAACGTTCGGGCTTCCTCTAAAGATCAGCTCGGGTACCCAATAAGCCGAGCTCCGCCAGATAGGGTACTCTACTGCAAGGCGATGTACTTTGGCGAGGGTGGAAAAGTTGATGCCGTTTTCAACTCAATATCCATACACCGAATTGACTTCTCAAAGTTGTCTCTCCCGGTATATAGAATGTCGATCTCTCCGCGGAACTCTCGACACGGCACTTTGTACCCTGCCAGGCGCGAAGTGCGGAACTTGACGCCGAATAAAGAGGGAGAAAGAACAAAGCCCCGCCGCTCCTGACAGACGTGCAGCAGTGGTTCGACGACAAGGGGTGGTGAAAGGAATGGCGCCCGGAACGGACTGAAGAGGCGGGCAAGTCGGGGAATAACGACCAAGAAATAGCAAGGCGAGATGCGAAAGGTAGCATCTTAGAATCAAACGTGCTTCGAATAAGTCTTACAATGACGAGCAAAGCGCTTGCTCAGTAGATATAGGTCAAACCACAATACATTTGGGTAAAATCGTTGGGATAATTAGGTAGGTAAACCCTATCAAATATGGGTAAGGCTACCGTTGGTTACTTGAAAGCCCAGCCTGCTGGACGGCAGAAGTGCAGACATTTGCTTATCGTGCCAGGAAAACTCGAGTCCATGCTGGTCTTGGCAACCAGTCCCCGGCAACGAATACGTGATCGCAACTGATGCATGACACGTGCAGAATTGACACCGTGTAGATCATGGCGTTGTGGCGTATCTCGTGAGTAGGAGTAGGATATATGATAGTTATGCATGATTTCGAATGGACCCTGTGATAACGGCTTTACTTGTTTGTTTCACACCGTCTAAGAAATTCTCCCTATTTTGACCACCTCGGAAGCACTTTACATTTATATAGTATGATTACTCAGCCCCAAGATGCAGATCCTTGGCCTTGAATTAAAATTGATGACACCAAGTATGGTTTTATGGCGAACGCGTAATCGGCAAGACAGGAGCCGATCTTATAAAGAGCAATCAACAGGTTCGAAATCTCCAGTTTGCATATGGGCAAGCCAGCACTGTGATCCGCAGTCAGAAGTCGTGTAGCCGACACGTCCCAATGTTAGCAGACATTGCAAGGAATTAACTTACAGGCCAGGAGTCTTGAGCATCGAGGGCCAATGACCTGCGTCCGGTAACGCTTGGCAACCTCATCGAAAGATCCGACTGATCATTCTGTAGGGTAATGATTGAGTGGAAGGCAAGGCTTCGGCAGGCGGTGCAGTGGGGTGAGTAGCAGCGGTAGGCGCCAAGTCGTTCTTTCGAGCTCTGATGTTGTCTTTTGGACCCTTTGCCTGCCCAGCCTCTGCCTTCGAAGCGTCAAGAAGGGCCTTTTGGATACCTTTGTGCTTACACTCCTCGTTGCGGGCTTTAATGCATGCAATGATCATGCCAGGTGCGTGAAAGATAAGACCAGGTACTGCGAGAACTCCGCGGCAGACAGCCTTGATCAAGCACCAAACCCCCCTGGCAGCATCCTTCATAGTCTCTTGGAATTCGCCTGTCGTGCACTTCCTCTTGATTTCGGCCAAGATGAGAATGACCATAATGAAGAGGAGCGCGAAGAGGATGGTGAGGGCAAACCACCAGTCCTTGGAACCATAGTCGGCGAAGGGATCGGTTAGCTGTCGCTCCATGTCGGATATTGTTTGAATTGCTTGGAGACTACACTCTTAATTATGTACCGTGTATCGGTAGTATAGAATAGATATATTACTCGAATAAGGCGCCGGTCTCGTTTTTATGACTTGCAGAGCCGTATCGGAGATCACTCCAGGCACTTCTGCCTCTCCACAGGAAATGAGGCAGATGTGAGGTGATTTGATAAAACAAGTTTCTAGAAACTCTTGTAATAGGGAGGAAATCGCTCACCGGAAACTCTAATATGTACCACAAACCTCAGAGAGGCGACGGCAAACTTTCCAACGCGCAACACATTTGCAGGCTGACTTGCGACTGGGGTTGCCATTCCGCGCCTTTGCCCAAATAAAACAATTGGTGCGCGAAGTACCCATTATTCCGGTCTGACAGCACTTTCTGGGCCATTTGTCAAGTCTCACCGCCGGAGCTTAGCGGTACAGAGGGCTGGAGATTGAAGTGCTTTTCTTCACGACATCTCATTGTCACCTACTATTCATGACATTTCTTGACAATTAGGTCTCCCATATATATAGCCGGGGCACTAGTGCGCCTACTATGCATTCCTTTCAATGGCACAAGTTGAAAGGACAAGCATACCGGGGCACTAGAAACCTCTGGATGTAAATAACTCCTTAAGGTATAGTGACAAGCCACCGGCTACCCATTAACTTTCTCTATAGCCATCTTTAGTCCACCATGAATAACATTCTCCTGGAGCCCGTTCGACCCTATGAAGCACAATCTCGACAGACTCAGATCCTGCGCTGGTAAATTGGCGTTGTTCCAGTCGATCTCTGATTACGCTTTCATATCCTGGCGCCATACACCCCCGAGTCGTCTCAGAGAACAACGTGAATTTGTTTGTACCCCCGAATATTCTTTTTGACGTCTCCAAGTCATCGTGCACGTTCGAACCTTGAGCATCATAGTCGACCCTTCCATCCATGAGAGTATAGAAATGGTTGGGAAGGGTTGTTCCATACCCACCCTGGACGGATTGCACAGCTCTGTCGTAGGCCAGACCCATGCGAACGCCATGTTGCTGCTCAACGCTGCCAACTGACAGGCTATCGCCACCCCTGATATGCACCCGCTGGACGCTTTCGAATACGGTAAAGGGTGGCTGTGCCAGGAGCATACGGCGCCAACTCGCATCTCGACGAAGAAATACAAGCCTTGAAACCGTCTGGGCCCATGGCGCATCTTTGACGCTTTGACGCCATACGCCTTCATCTTTTGGAAACCACATAGGCATGTGCTTAATGAGGAGCGGGTTGAATTCGCGTATCGGTACGCCGTCGGACCAAACCTTCTGTGTTCCTTCAGACCCCCTTGGCCGCATGAAAAGAAGTTCCTGCAGGACTGGTGAGCTTCTGATCAGCTCTCTCCAGCCTGTGGAGACTCGTTGAACCAAGAGGAGGTCCTTCATGGGCAACCGAGCCAATATGTTCTCGGCGATCTCGGTGATAGCCCATACGTCAGCAACTACCGTAGAGCGCTTATGAGACGAACGGCTTGGTGCTCTCCCGTAGTTGCTCAATCGAGCTGTTTGCTTCGTTCGAGCCATCCTAATAGCCGCTGCGTTCCGATGTCTGTAGCCGCTAATCGACTGTAAGTCGTGTATCCGAGATAGGAGTCACAATCGAGCGATGTGCTAATATATCTATGGAAATCCAGTGTGTAGTGGATGAGCTGCTGCCTGGTCTGCCACACCAAATAGAGAGTGCTGATTGGACGCAATGTAACGTAGCACTGAGTTTTGGTCTCAGACCGTTTGTTGCCAAGAAAGGTGGAGACAACCCGGGCGAGCAACTTGGAACATATATAGTTCCTTTATACAGCTTCAATAAAAGCATGGTAATATTTTTCAAGTATTATAATAGGAGCTATCAACGGTATGAACTTATATAACCTCAAGTGTTGCAGGCTCGATTGACTAGGAATCGTTCATAAGCAGTTCCAACGGATTTTGGGACGGAAGGTCATGAGACCGATTTCTATTTTGGGTTTGACGTTCGGCAAGCCTGCCTCCATTTTTGAGACGCCCCCAGTGGACAAATTCCGCATGCAGGACGCTGAAGGCAGGTAGCTTGGCAGAAAGGATCATTCTTGGAAGTTTACACCTGACGTTAATATATTGAACCAAGTCAAATATGACGGCCAGGTCTACAAGATTGAGGACCTCAAGCAACTATTTCATACCACTGTTCCGAGCTTTTCAACTCCTGTATGTGTATATAGGCACGTACAGATAAGATACTGTATAGGATAAATTAGGCCGGATGGAGACTATCAACAGAGCTTCTTGCTCTGCGGACGTCGGCGCTGATAGCTCTAAGCTTGATAGAGATGACACGAAAAGCCATTGACTGTATAAGGCCGGAAAGCATTTCCCCAATAAGCAAAGCTATGTTTAGAATGATACTACTGCCGTGGATACTGTACAACTCCTGCTTCGCCAAACCTGTCACATTACGCTCACTACTGACGCTTCCTTTCACTCTGCACCATCTTCTGCAGCTTCTCTAGTTGAAACATCTTCCAGCAGACGGCATCAGTCAACCACTCTCCGAAGAGTGTGCTTCCCCACCAGACCACGCTCGATTTGCCGCCACTCCAGTACCAATCCGGCCGGCCCATCCACGAGCGGAAAAGTGGTTGAGACTCTGGCCTCAGTGCCTTGCTGACAATATCGGCGGCGAAGTCTTCGGGGCTGAACTGGGCCGTGTTCTTGCTGTATGTCACCTTCTTGTCAAAGAGGTCGCGCACTCTGCTGTAGAAGGAGTCTTCGGGAAGCTCCCTGCGCACCGACTGCGTGTTAGACTTTACGAAACCCGTCATCAACACCATGACGCGCACGTTGAAAGGCCTCAGTTCCTGCCGCAGGGTGCGGCTATAGCTGATGATGGCGCCTTTAGTCGCGCTGAAGATGCTCCCGAAAACATATGGTGTGACAGCCGCCAGTGAAGCGATGTTGATGATCAGGCCCTCGGCATGAATCAGCAGGTCGCCGAACTGGGCGACCATGGCCATGACGCCTATGACATTCGTCTCGAACGTTGCCCGAACGTCAGGTATCGAAACATCCAGAGCGGGATGGGTGTGATTCCGGCCACTGGATCAGAAGGTCAGCCTGCCGCCTTTGGAGAAACTAGGCCAAAAGCAACGCTTACGCATTGTTCACCAGGATGTCCAACTTGCCGCCGGTGGCCCGACTGACCTCGTCGTGGCAAGCCTTGATACTTTCGGCGTCGGTCACGTCAAGTTGCAAGATGCTTATGCCTGGTGCGGCCAACTCAGCCAGGACGGCTGTATTCCGCGCCGTTGCGAACACGTGTAGGCCTGCCAAATGGCGATTGTAAGCTACTTATCCCAAGGCACTAACAGGGTCACATTCGATATGAGGTGACTTGCCTTTCTTCCTAAACGCAAGACCTAGTGCGTGCCCAATGCCGCCGGGTGTGCACCTGGAAGTGTCAGCGTGAAATTCAATCGACACGACATGGAGACATCGACGAGCAGAAATTACCCTGTGATCAAAACGGATTTCTGGCCTTGCTGTGGTGACATGATGGCGACGTTTGCGGGATTGAGGACTCCGGTTTTCAAGCGGGTGGCCAGTAATATTCAAGCCAAGGCCCAAGAAGAGAAGTTGGGTGTATATATCGTGTTCAGCACCCGCCCGGACCGGACCCCGCGGGGTCCACCCATCCAAACGACCCACATCGCTTAAGCGAGTATACATAGCACGCGCGGCTGTCGGCTGCTTTTATACCATCCTGAAGGGGTGCTTTACCCGGAAAGTCCCACGCTCGTGTGCCTTGCAAGGGGAAAGGTAGTGCTGGCAACGCGTTGGTACGTAGTTAAGCAGTCCAGGGTTGCATGCTAGGACAGTGTAACATAATCTACTAAATTGTAATACTGAAGTGAAAATCTCCAACTCCCATCAAATTGATAGTGACGGGGCAGAAAACCTCGCCCTTGGCTGCTTCGTCCCTCATCTAAAGACAACCCAATTCGAGGATCATTTGGGTACCTCTAGCACGACCCAGACGTCAAAGCCCCAAGCCGGCGTCATGCATCGTCATTGCCCTCTGCCGGCAGCCGATGCCAGACCAGGACCCCGGAGTTTCCCGTGTCGAGCTTGACCGTCAGCTGCAGGTAGCTCGCGTCGTCGAGGAGCTCGTAGTCGCGGTGCTGGGCGGTGCCGACCTGGGCGGGGATGTTGGAGAAGGTCAGGGGCCCGTGGACGAGGGAGCCGGCGGTCGGGTAGCGCGGGACGACGTCCGTCACGGGCCCGGCGTACGAGTACGTGTGGCGGCCGAGCACGGCCCAGTCGGCGTCGGTCTGGTTGTCCTGGGGCGGCCAGGTCAGCCAGTCGGGCCGCAGTGCGGGCTCCGTCGCCATGCTGTTCATCGTCACCCACCCCGTTGATGTGTAGGCGATGATGCCCACGGGCTTGCTGCCCAGCGGGTCGTTGGACGGCGGTGAGATGGTGCCGTTGGGGAAGTACCTGCGGTGGCAAGATTGTTAGTTCCATGTGTGAGCGTGGGGTTTGGTTATAAGGCCAGGCAGAGAGTATCTAGGATGGAATTGTGGGACACGTACGATGTCTTGTTCACCAAGGACCACGCACCAGCGAGGGTAGCGAGGAGAGGATGGTTTGCTGGAACCATTGTGACCAGGCTCTTGGGGCGTAGGAGGACCGGGTTAGTGAATCGATGGGTTAAATGTGACTCGTGCAGCCACTGCTTTGGTGGTACTGGTTTGGCATTTATTATAAACTTGCACCTTATCTAACATGATCGGGGATCGTAAGCTAGAACTGCCGGCTAAGTAGAGTCTGCCGACTATACGGGCGCCGCATGCGGGCCATGCCTGGGACCTATGGCATTGCTACATGAATGGCTTAGCGAGCCTATAATGCTGCCACTCTGTGTGAGCCGTTCAAGCCACAATCACACGTAATCGTCGAAAAGTGCCTGCATGGAGCAAAACGCCTACTCCAAGCGCTAAGTATACTCTATTCAGGTGGATGCTTGGGACGAGTCGCATACTGCGACCTACAAGTATAGGTCCCAAGTCAGCGACGGGCCCATTCTGGCTGCCCCTCTGTCGGCGCGGGTACATCCGCAGCGCCCTCTAAAACAATGTCTGACCACCATCTACCAGAATGTCAGCACCGTTGATGTAACTCCCAGCTCTACTAGCAAGTAGGACCACAGCACCAGCGAGTTCATCTGGCTGGCCCATTCGGCGCATTGGATTGCGACTGAGCCAGATGTTCCTCGCATTATCCAGGCCAATGCCCTCGTTCAGGATAGTGTCCATATATCCAGGGGAGATGCTGTTGACCCTGATCCCATGCCTCGCCCACTCAGCAGCCAAGCTCTTGACCAAAGCCATGACACCCGACTTGGAAACGTTATAAGAGACCTGAGGCTGCGGGTAGTTGACGCGGTGGGCGCTGATGCTGGCGACAAACACCATGCTCCCACCAGTGTCCTGCTTGATCATCTGACGTGCGACAGCCTGAGCACAGAGGAAGCCGCCAGTGGTGTTGACATTCATGACTCTGTTCCACTCATTGGGCAGCATATCGACGGCGTGCTGGCATGAGACCATACCGGCAAAGCATAGGAGTATGTCAATGCTCCCTAGTACCTTGGCGGTCTCGGCGACGGCAGCGGCGACAGCCTCCGCATCAGCAACATCAACCCGAGTGAAGCGGATCCTGGCGCTGGGAAACTCTGACTGCAGCAACTTGACCTTCTCGGCCGCGTCCTTGGCATTCATGTCAAAGATCATAAGGCCTTTAAGCCCGTGCTCGAGCAGAGCCCGAGACGCTGCGTAGCCGAGATCGCCGGCGCCGCCGGTGATGACGGCGTTGCCAGTAACGGCGAAGCGCTCGATAGCCCGCATTGCGGGGGTTGCGGGGGAGGCATCACCCAGAGGTGGGGGAGGAGCTGACAGTGAACCGGGGACATTGCCCTGGCCCAACATCATCTGGGGGAGGACCCTGTTAGTCAGGTCGGCGCGAGCTGTGGGCACTGCCCTTAGCTCGACTTCGCGGAATTCAGGATCAAGCTCCATGATTTGCTGTGTCTTTGATGTGCATTTGCTCAGGTTCGTAGTGTTCACTGGAAACACCGACAGACCTTGATATACTTGCAGCTTCCACAGGTTTTCCTGCTGACATGCCTGCATGCTCGGACGTCCTCACCGGAAACGGGGAACGTGGGGCCACTTTTGAGCTTTGCGGGGGGCTCCCGAGGTTGTTCGTGTTCGGTTCGGAATTCGTCGCACGGTCTGAGCAGGTCTCGCATTCGGGCTCCCGGGCTGGGGTTGGGAATGTGGCACCATTGTTGATATTCAGAGTGTGCAGGAGCCCCGTAAACCAATTCCCAGACCCCCGAGCTCGGCGGCGTTGCCGGCAGACTGATAACTCTGGGGTTGGCAGGACTCCGTGGGATTATTGCCAAACAAAATCTTGACTTTCATGAAGTTGGTTGAATGCTTTCAGGACTTGAGACTCCACCGGACATTACTGGGCCACGAAACGCTTCTGTTTGAAAGCTATATACGTGATTCAGCTTTCTGTTTCCTGATAGCCGTGCTGCTAATCTTGGTCGCGAAGTTGCCCGTCTTGTTTGGTTCGTCGGCGATGTCGTGGGCATCTAGAACATCGACCTCAAAGACCTCCATGGGATGCCAGCCGAGAGCCTTTCGCTTGTCGTTCACGGCTGCGCCTCCCGACCGAGTTTCACCAGAAACGACCAAGGCGTCCATGGCCTCGGTCGTGATGGTGGGACCGTATGCATCCTGTATGCAGACGCATTGGATAGAGATGGTATCGTCCCTAAAAAGTGCAGTGATTTGCTGGTCCTTCCTCTCAATCTTCGGGCCTCGGCCGTCCTTCCAGCCGCCTCTGTGTAGTTGCAGCATGGAAGACAAGAACTCGATGACGTACAAGGCACGATCATCCCAGGATTGGACGAACTCGGCGTACTTCTTGTTCTTGAGCAGCTCATCTCCAGTAATACCAATGACGAACTGGCAGGGCTTGCTGGACCCGTCTGTCGGGACCTTCAGCAGCAGTATGGCGGCGGTAAGGAGCAGCTTGTGGCCTGGATGAAGGTGATCAAATGTGCCCCCAAGACACACCACATCGTAGAGCGAACTTGTCACCTCGGTTGCGCCGGAAGTGCCCGAATGCATGGTCAAGCCGCCTTCCACCGTGATAAGCTGCTCCTGTCTGAAGGTCTGGGTACCCTCGACCAGGCTGAGGTAGGTAGAAAGAAGCTGGTGGCCAGCCTCGGTATCGACGCTGAATACGTGGCTCCACGGGTGGTAAGCCGAGACGAAGGTCCCAATGTCGACGACAGCCGTGTTGTTGGGCTCCACGGCAGGCTTGTAATCAACCGGCAGCTTCTTGGTAACGTCGTGGTCGATGAGGATGACCCGCGTATCTACCGAGCCCGGCCCTCCATTGACTACGGTTCCGACCTGGAGCTGCGAGCAGACGACAGAGATGACGCTGTAGATGCCGGCCAGGAGGGCTTGTGCATCCGGCCACGACAATGCTTTATGCCGCCGATAGGGGCCCTTGAGAACAGGCGAAGCGAGAGCAATGACGAGAACAGCGCCGTTAGGGCCGCCAGACTCCTTGAGACTAGAAACGACGGATTTCAGGGACGGCCGGTACGCCGCGCTGAGGGCGGCGTGGTCGGCTGGCTGCGGTGGGGGAGGCAGCAACAGCAGTGAAGGAAGAGGGCCCTCCATGGTTTGCTGGAAGTGGTGGGCGCTTCCCGGGCCCTGCGACAAAAAAGCTTCGTGGAGAGAAATGAGTTATTGTCTAAGTAGGTTTCGCCAGCAGTGTATAAGATCCCAGTGTCTTGCTGCCACAGATGCGCAGTTGTCGGGGTTGGTGGATGCAGACGTTCTGGATGGACGCCCCCCTCTTGTATTTCTCATCGTCAATCCTCCCGGGACAGGAAGTAAGTGAGGGTCAGCGGAGGGATTCCTCGGTTAAAGTGGGGTGGGGATGGTGTCTGGAAGCGAAGGCCCTTGAGCTCGCTGGTGGGCAGATGTGAGGGCCGAATGTCATCTCGGTCGGCTGGGATAGCATGCTGCACGCAGGAGGGATCCTGTCGCCATGGGGAATGCTCGAAGATGCAATTTATCTATGTCAGCGTGATTTGGAGAAGGGGGACAAGATGCAAAATCCCATCTTGGCACGCTGAACCTTGGACCTCAATATCATGACCTGGCTAGGGTACGGTGGATATAGTTCCAATACTCTTCAGGCAGTTTGGCACGGCTCCAACTTGTAGGTAAGGTGGCTAACTACCAACTTGACTACCTAACTACCCCGTTTATGTACCTAACTTACCTGGGTCAACGGTGCACTTGAGCCTCAAGGCCGCTCTGCCTGCTGTGTGGCTGTCCATGGCCAGGGCATTTGATGCTAAGTTAGCGGCTGGCCGAGGTCGACAGAACCCCATCGTAATGGCACAGCTTCTGCGACTGGAACATCACTCATCGATCGGGTTGACTTCACTTTTGCGAGGGTCGCCGGGCCTGGGTTGCATCCATGTTGGGCTTCAATGGAGATACGCCTCTGATGCCCAAAGTTCATTTCCCCGGTGCAAATTGCGGACAGAGATTCATGATGGCGTGGGTTTTTGCTTTAATCTCCAATTTCCTGCAACTGCACTTTGCACGACAAACGGTAGAGAGGTAGGTTAGGCCGTATCGAGAGGAAGTCAAGCTGCTAGATATCATATTGCCTGCGCAACTGCGTAGGGCCTGAGGCATTCTATGCTGTCTGCGGGTTTTGGTGGACTTGGGGTTATCCATGGCTACTTACACTGAGGTTCGTCGTAACTTGGTTACATATATCGGCGACTGCATCCCAACGCTTGGCCGAGTGGCAAGTCAATAACGATGATCTGCATGGAGGAGGGGGAACAAAAAGGGAGAGAGTAGAATAGACAAATGCGTCGAGTGATGTGTGTATGTATGTGTGTCTCTCTCTGTTTGTGACTGTCCTGTAACTTGAATCGTTAACATTCGGCTGGATGAAGCACTCACTGTAAGTTAGTCCAGCTGCTGCTGCCACAGCCCACTGCAGGGACGGGTACTACTGCCGCAAAGCCCAAGACCCAACCGCCAACGGCGAGGCCCAAGCCCAAGCCCCAGACAAGAAAATAAACAGAAGACGGGCGGCGGTGATATCCCCCAATCCTAATGATAGGCCCCCAGATTGGACTTGGACTTGGACTTAGACTTGGACTTGGCATTGCATACCCAAGTTAGACAAGACTCGTCCAGATCCAGCTCCAGATCGCGACGCCGACCTGCCTCCTCCACCCAAGACACCCCTTCTGTTCCCTTCCCCCCTCCCCCCACGTCACGCTTTCGGACGGCCCTGTCTGCAACCCACCCAGACATCCAATCCCTCCCCAACGCCCGCTCGCGTACCTGTCGTGGCCCCAATCATCCCCTCGCCCTAGTCCCAGCCTCATCCCGGTGCGCGGCGACGACAGCAACGACGACAGGGACGACGACGACCACGGCGACGGCCACGACTACGACGACGACGACCCCGACCGACGGCGCAACAGGCAGACGGAGAGGGAGCGCAGTCCTCGCCCGCTGCCCAACATGAACCAATCACAGCCGTACGGGGCCCCACGGCGGACTGGCGCCGACACTGGCTCTGGCCCTGGAGCTGCGTCTGCAAGCGGCGGCGGCCCTGGTGGTGCCTCGTCCTCCTACGGCTCCCACGATGAGCTTCACATGTCGCCAACCGCCGCCGCCCAATTGTCCCCGCGAGACTACGGCAGCGCACCCGGCCCCCATATCAAGCTGGAGCAGGCCGCCTCCCAGCCCGTCACCCCGGCCGCCGCCCACTACGCCCACGGCAACAGCGCCTCCTCGGTGCCCAACGTGCTGCAGCCGGCGGGAGGACTAGGCCCCTCGGGTGCGGGTGCGAGTGCGAGTGCGAGCGTGAGCGTGAGCGCGGGCGCGGGCGCGACGTCGGGTGCCAGACCCCCCATCATCACCACCAACACCGCTCCTACCCTGCCCACCATGTCCGGCGCCATCCCGCACCATCACCACCACCACCACCACCAGCCCCAGCAGTCGCCCGGCGACTACTCGTCCCCCTCAAAGCCGCCCACCCTGAACATCTCCTCCGCCTCCTCCCACGCCTACTCGCGCTCCAGCCCCTCCGCCGCGCCCTACGAATCGGCATCCTCATCCGGGTACACCCCCTACACCCCGACCACCCCCGGCGGCTCTGTCGCCGGCCCGTCGCAGTTCATGTCGCCCCAGGACAAGTACGGCGCCCCTGGGTCGCAGCGCAACATCTCCAACACCCCCCTGGGCCTCGCCGACATCAGGCCGCGCGCCGACTCCAGCCTCTCCGATGGCCAGCCCGGCACCTCGGGATACGAGCTCGCCAACACCCAGCCCTCGACCAGCAACTACCTGGCTCCCTGGGCCCTGTATGCCTTCGACTGGTGCAAGTGGACGCCTCCCGGCAAGGGAGCTGGCAAGGTAGCCATCGGCAGCTACCTCGAAGACGGCCACAACTTCGTGAGTGCAGCATTCCATCCGGCTGCCCTTCCCCCACCCAGCCTTTGCTAATCCTTGCCTCCTCTCAGATCCAAATCCTCGATACCCAGATCGTCAACGCCCCCGCCGACGTCTACACCCCCGGCTCATCAAAGTACAGCGTCGAGTTCACCAAGGTTGCCGAAGCCACGCACTCGTATCCGGTGACGCGACTGCTGTGGGAGCCCCCGTCCTCCCAGAAGCAGACCACCGACCTGCTGGCTACTTCTGGTGACCACCTGAGGCTGTGGTCTCTCCCCTCCGACTCCCAGCCACAGTATGGCAACAATATCAACCGACCTAATGCCAATATGCCTACCTCGAAGCTCACGCCGCTGGCTCTCCTGTCCAACTCCAAGACCCCGGACCACACGGCTCCCCTGACCTCGCTCGACTGGAACACGGTCTCCCCGAGTCTGATCATCACCTCTAGCATAGACACGACCTGCACGATATGGGATATTCCCTCCCTCACCGCCAAGACCCAGCTCATCGCACATGACAAGGAGGTCTACGACGTTCGCTTCTGTGCCAACAGCGTCGATGTCTTTGTCAGCTGTGGTCAGGACGGTAGTGTTCGCATGTTTGACCTGAGAAGCTTGGAACACAGCACCATCATCTACGAGCCAACAACCAAAGACGACCGTGGTAAGATCCCCGGGACATACATCTTCTCTGATCATCATCATCATCACAGGTGCTAACCTCACAGCAGATGCCAATGGTGGAAGGATAAGCCCCACCCTAGCCCAGCAGACCATGTCTAATGCGCCGCCGCTGATGCGCCTGGCCACCTCACCTCATGACACGCACCTGCTGGCAACTTTTGCTCTCGACTCGAATGTCATCCGCATCCTGGACGTGCGGCAACCAGGCCAGGCGTTACTGGAGCTCCGGGGGCACGGTGGGCCCGTCAACTGTGTAGAATGGTCGCCGCTTCGACGCGGCACCCTGGCCTCGGGTGGAGACGACTGTCAAGTTCTACTGTGGGATTTGATGAACAGCACACCGGCTAACGCACCGTCCGGATCCGGTCCCGGCTCTACCGATAAACATCTCACACCTGTCGCTAGCTGGCAGTGTGATTACGAGGTTGGAAACGTGGGATGGACGCCTCACCTGGCCAACAGCGACGGTGGCGAGTGGTTGGGAGTCTCTGGTGGGCGAGGCGTATGGGGAGTCGAGATGCCCTTTTGAGTGTTGGGTTGCGGATAGGACAAGCCCAGCCACAGAGACGACGGCCAAGATTGCACACGACGAATCATACGAGCAAGGTTTTGGCGAGCATTGATAGATCGACATGGCCTTTGACAGTTGAGATGGATGCATTTGCGAAGCCGGGCGTTTGGGTTTAGGATTGATGGTACGTGAGGGGGTCTTCTGGAAGTATGGGGTGGGAACACGACAGGCCGCCATTGGAACCTTCAACAACAACAGGGGCCACCTCGGTGGGCAACGACGGTTGCGGCGGCCTTCGAGTCATCGTCCCTGAGTTCGAATGTATACTAGATGGAATAACGGCTACCTCGACATGCTCTGGGCACGAAGGGGCCTGCGAGATGGCAGGTCAAAAACAATGTGATACTGGCTGTTGGCTGCTGGCTATGCATCCAGGCCAAGCAGGAATATACTGGCTGTTGAATAGCCTCTCCGCCATCCCACTCCCGCCTTACCTATTGAAACGGAATGGCATCTTCACACTCAGGCACCATCACATCAAGGCCCTCTGGAGCGTCGTTATTGTCGCACATAAGAGCGATATGGAACCTTCTACACTCAGCATGATGCATAGATCGATAACTAAAGGCAGAGCATAATTAATCCTGCATTGTTCATTTGGTCTAATTCTAGTGCAATATGGAACTTGAAGGAACACTGCTGACCAAGTCCAGTAGCGACTGTATTTTGTTCATCTATGAGTCCGTGAAATAGCCCGGCACCGTTTTCATTCCTCCACTCGTACCTGAATCAACCAGCAATTCGCAATCTGTATTCGCACATCCCACCCCGTATCGCAACCCCTATTCTCCCCGAGTTCCTCCACACGGAGGCCGTTACGACCAAAGCAACGTTCCACGTATAGGCCCCCTAGACCCGCCCTGGACCTCGCGTCTCCGCATCTCACTGGTGTCGCTCACCCCCGCCGCCGTGGTGCAGCTTCCGCTGGGCCCAGCGGTAAACGCGCTCGGTGCCGGAGCTGCTGGGCTCCGTCGCCGCCACCTTGCGCTTGTACTCGGCGTAGGGGTCCTCGCCGCGCGCCTCGGCCTCGCGCCGGTGCGCCTTGGCCCGCGCGAACGCGTCTGGGTCCGGCGGCGACGGGCCCTTGCCCCAGCCGGCGGGCTGCGGCGGTGGAGGTGCATTGCTACTACTGCTGCTGCTCAGGGGGCCGGCAACCTCGTGGATCGTGGTTTCTGGGGCGGTGGCTTTGTCGGCGCCCATGGTTTGTGGTGGTGTTTGGGATGCGGTGGTTGGAAGGTTCTTGTGCGACAGTCCGATGTTTGCGATGGTGTAATATGTTAAAGACGGTGAGAATCACAGTGCAGTCGGTCTTATTGAGGGAATTTTTTCTCACTTTCATCTCAGCCATTATCCTATCTAGTATACCTGGCACTCCCGTTAGTTCCCTCTGTGAATGACGTTCCTTGGATTCTACTATGCGGCGCGGAAGCGGCAGATGATGTCACTGGCTGGCCGTCAGACGACCGCACACCAATGGCAGGTTTGACGCCCGGGAATATCAAAGCACCAGAAATTCAAGCTGATTGGGCGTTCTTTCCATGCCTCTGTTAGTGTTTTGAAGGAGATGGTGGAGGAATTATTTTCCTCTTCAGTGTCCACGTTGAGGATCTTGTTGATAGGTATCAGACTGGGTGGCCTGCAATACACCCCGACAGGGACTTTGCAGATGTGCTACGTACTATACAGCTACCGTGACTATGAATTTGAGTAGCAGCCGCAGCTATCAATAATTATGTCTAGGGATGCTTGAACGCAGACTATAAAAATGAGGAGCCAGTAACGTGGGTACAATGATCCATCCTCACGGTTCTGGTCTGGGTTCTGTCCACTTATCAATGATGAGAGCAGTTTCAATTGGAGATCAGCATTCATAAAAGCCCAAGACCATGTCCTGGATCTCAGGTGGCATCTACAAAGTCGAATGACAGAACCAGAGTGAGGCAAGAGTCGTCTTAGTAGGTTGACGCTAACAGGTTGGGAAGAGTAGCTTCGCAGATATTTGAAATTCCTGTGGACAATCGATGCCTACATGAACCAGTGAGTGAACTCAGTAAAGAGACAATATTTCAAGAGTCGATAGAATGTTCTGCAACTCGATAAACATGCATGTCCGTCAATCTATCGGTTCGTGATATCCAAATAACATTTCGCCATTTGGCTACTTCCCATATACAACAAACATTGCCATCTAACCGGCGGCTCCTTAATAGACAGTCTAACCAAACGCCAATCATTTCCCATGCTCAGACCCAGACTCCCAGACAACCAGTCAGAAGACTTCTTCCTTATACCGGAAATCTGCATTTGTGTCTGTTTCCAAAGGGCACGTCGATGATGAGCCGCTCCGAGACTGCTATATTTCCGCCCGAATCCATCTTCCCCCTGAACCTCTTCTCCGCCCGATTGGCTTTGGAGATGGCTTTTTGTTGTGTCACGAGGAGGGCGTGCTGCGCAGCCGCCGGGAGACGGGCGAGCATCTGAGCGTCAGAGTTGCGGATGGTAATCTGGCGAGTTGTTGGCTTGGTGCGGTTGGGCTGAGGGGTGGACCGAGGGGTCAACGGCGAGCCTGACTGAATTACCGAAGTCTCGTGTTCTGATGCCTCAGAGTCTTTTTGGTCTGTTGATGATCTGGTCGAGCTAGATGTCGACTTTGAAGGAACCATGGCACAGTTCCCTGAAAGTTTCTTCTGCCACGAGGCTGCTGGTGTCGCGCGAGTAGGTGTCCTTCGAGATCTCCGGGCTGGACCTCGGGGGCCTGCTGCCGGGCGTTGTGATATGGTCTTGCCAGATGGGAGACGGATCGTTCCATCATTGCCACATAGTAACTTGTCGAGAATAGACTCGTCATCAAGCGAGTTATCGCTGTCTTCTGCTGAGCTATTACTCTCAGACTCTGAGCAGGAGTCTTCTGAGCTTAGGTCACTGAGCCAAGGGTCGGGTGCTTGGGATGTCTCTGGGGTTTGGGCCATAATATCGTCGCTTCCATCCACGGTCGATGCCGTCGTAACAAGGACAGGGATATTACTAAGTGGTTGGTCTAGCATAGTTGTGGTGCTTGTTGTGGTGCTTATAGTCGTGGTTGCACCTATCATTGATTGACTTTGTAGGAAACTTGGTTAAGTGGTTGTTGGTTGGTCTGGTGTAGGTCCCTTTCTAGTTTTGGAGGTGGTGTCTTGAATTGAAGAGTTTTACAGAAGGTGACGACTATGGGACTATATACCGAGCCCGCGGTCTAGTTCAATGGGCGATATAATGAACGGAAATTCTATACGAGCCGCCGATGCAGTTGATCTAGAGTGAATCATGCGGTTTCAAGGCATAAAGTGGCAGGGTATAAGATATGATTCATTCGGAGCTAAGCTGTTTCGATCTTAGCGCAATGAATCATAATGAGAGCCTGAGATTTGGGGCTTGGGCTGCGAGATAGCCCCACTACTCCGAATGGCTTGCGCTGTGGTATTGGATAGCGTCGTCCGAACACTATCGGCCGAAGTGGCAGAGACGTCGATGGTGTCGGTCGATACCCTCCATCTGGATTGAGCATCGTAATTGTTGGTGCCGGTCCTGCTGGCCTTCTCACGGCCTTGGAGTGTTGGAGGAAAGGGCATAATGTCAAGATCCTAGAAAAGTCGGAGTGACCTTCATCTATTGGTGATGATTAATTATATACAGGCATTATCATTCAGTTGACTGATATTCGTAGGCGATATCATTGGGCTGGGGCCGTCAGGCTTCGCGACGTTCAATAACTACCCCGAGATGTGTAAAGAGTACTCACACGTCGCTATCGATGCCGAAATGGTACCGTGCTATATGAACGGAGATCAGGCCCACCCATCGATGGAACTGGAATACAACAGGTAGGGTGCTCCCAAGCACACAGCTTACCCTTTACGCATAACACCTGCAATTGGGCGAGCGGATTTTGCCAATCTTCTTGGCAATCAATGTAAGAGGTTGGGAATGTCTATCATCTAGAACGTGCATATCGTTTCATACGCTGAAGAAGTTGATAGAAGTTATGGGGTTGCCATCGCTGCGACGGGCCAACGCTTTAAAGCAAACCTTTGTTGTCCCTGCTGATGGCATTGGTTCCAAGCCTCACGAGCTTATACTTGGTGCACCAGTCAGAGCGGTCAGCACTGGGTACACCGTCTATCGTGCAGCCATGTCCCCAAAACAATTTAAGAACGCTCCCTGGCTCAAGGAAACACTCCTGGAAGCCGCCCGACGTCCACAAGGAAGGTTTTATGCCGCAGAAAATCAACACATTGTCTTGGTTGTGTCCCCCCGCCTAATATCATTTGCTTTGACTTTACCAGATGTAAGTAAAAGCATCTGGAGCCATTGCT
The DNA here is from genome assembly GCF_022829205.1 of Neoarthrinium moseri. NCBI lineage: Eukaryota > Fungi > Ascomycota > Sordariomycetes > Amphisphaeriales > Apiosporaceae > Neoarthrinium > Neoarthrinium moseri. The sequence continues at coordinate 60,596 of NW_026055220.1, forward strand.
TGGACGTAACTCGCTAAACTCTAATGGCATAGGAAGGCTGGGATACTTCGTCTGAGTCTTGGTCGTCTACTATCACATCAGTAGACTAGATTAGTCGCATCCCCGACAAAGAGTCAATCGACCCTTGGGTGACCGAAGCTGTTGCTAATTTCCCAGAGCACAGGATCGTAGCCTGGAAGCTTAGCATGCGCGATCCGCGACCCCAATAGAGCTCAGAACATGGCCACATAATCCAGGCCGGCGATAGCGCCCATAGCTTCATTCCCACCTCTATGAATGGTGGTACAATGGCCCTTGAAGACGCAATGTCACTAGCCGAATGTCTCAGGTTGGGTGGTGCCAACGGTTACAAGAAGGCAGTCAAAGTTCACAAGCTATTAAGGTTAGTGCCTTCTGGAAATGCTGCTTGACGTACTCTCACTTCAAAGCTTCATAGACACCAACGTACGACGCTTGTGCAAAGGACAGGCGTTCGAAACCGAGCGGACCTTCATCGAAATGATGAACAAAACATACTGAACTTGGCTAAGGTTCTATACCAAAGGAAAATGGCTATGGACACATAATGCAGAACGATACGCAACGGACAACTTTTATCGCGCCAAAGATCACCTGGAGATTGGAACACCATTTTCTAACACAAATCTACCTCCTGGACACAAGCCCGAGTCTTGGACTCTGACGGAGCAGATGGAAAAAGAAAAAGCAGGCTTGGTTGAAGATTTGACCTCTAATGGCGACTGGAGCCTATAGCTCATGTCGCCCATCTGACGTGGAAGATGTGTATATCGACAGATTCTCCTGTGGACTGGACTACTCAAACGAAAGCACTTCCCCATTTGAAAGCTCTTTACTTTCGTTCGTTCACCTGTATATTTCCTGCGGCATCATATTTAACTCTGTGAGCTACAGCGTTTCGTAAATAAGATAAATATAGAGATAACTATTTAGAGTTGACTCTACGCCCGCGCAGAATAGCTAAAGGAGCCCCCTACACATAACTTTTGATAACCCTGTGACCGACGTAAACCTTTTTTTTTTTTTTTTTTTTTTTTTTTTTTTTTGGTTGAGCTCATGTTATGAAAACGTGGAGTGCAAGACAGCAAGAGAGGATAAAATTCGGAAATAAATGCTCAACCAAACTACACAAGCATCAACCCAATTTCTCTGAAGCTCTTTTCATGTGCTTGTTTTTCCAGTGCTTGACGTAGTTATCTTTCCTGGTGAAGGCTGTCTTACACGGCTCACACTTAGTAGAAATACCTTTCTGGCGGTGAATAAGAGACATATGTCGGTCATATTCTTTCTTGGTAGGAAACAGGTCGCCACACATCAGACACGGTCTTTGAGGATAATGGTACACCATATGCCTTCTGACGATATATCAGTCAACAGTGTGCCAACAATAGGGTTATTGGAATTACTCTAGTCTGCCTTCGTCTTTGAACGACTTGTCCTTGCATCTTGCACTTGTCTTCGCGTAAGGACATGGGATTGATTGAAGAGGTAGCTGTCGTGACGATTGGGTTTGGACCATGCGAGTGTCTGTTTGAGACGCGGATGTGTCACGTAAGGGAATTCCAGCGGATATGTTCTTGGATGTCGTATTTGTTGTGGCGCTATGATCTCGTAAACACGTGTCGTCATCGAGGAACTCGCCTGTTGAATCTAGGGTTGGTGTGCTCTGGTACGTATGTTGATATCCGCTGCTCATCTCTCCACTAACTATGCTGAGAGGTTGCGGACTGTCGATCGAGTCAAACTGACTGTGGAATGAGGAGTTCGAAGCCTATGGGACTGAACTCGACCCACTCCGCGGCAACAACGCAGGGTCTATGAAGTTACCATCAAAGTACCCTTGTGGTGCGACAGGTGATGTAAAGTGTTTGCCCATGTCTGCTAATACATAATCAACTCTTGAACAGTGAACGTGTATGGTATACCTACTGCCAGGGTTCGCTAGGAGGCCGGAAGAATAATAGCCAGAAGTTTGGGATAACAGGCATTGTTCAGACATCGGATCTTCAGATCCCCCGATCCCTGAGATGGAGGCAGCTCTTGAGGGTACTTGGGACTGAACACGATGGAAGCAGAGCAGAAATACGAGCTGGTTACCTCACAAGACAGTGAATGACTGCAGTCACGGGCTGTCTGTGGCTCGTTTACTTCGAAGGGGAGAAAATGGAGCTGATTGGGGGTAGATATAGATTGGCTACGGACACGTTAATGCACCCGTACAAATGCAAATTGGCAGTAGAAATGAGTGGAAGACAACAGCCGATAGTGCGGCTTGCCTAACCCTTCCTCATTGGTTCTCCAATCGTAACCAGCAATGGTGAAGCTCCAGATTGGCTATTTGCGAGGCTCGCTAGGACTAACCACTAGTGTGGCTCACTTTCGGGCCTCCTGCACCTGGGCTGCAACCCACATGACAGCCAACAGGAGACCAGCTGCATTCTCACCGAAAGATCTAGCGTATCAGAAATGTTTGGGCATCGAAGCATGTCTCAATTCGTCGCTAATGATGCTTTTTCGTGCCAATTTTTCGGCATCGATGATAAAAGCCAACTACTTGTACATAACATCCCTGTAAGCCGTGGGCCTCCGGCATGCATAGCCTGCTTCATCAGGAGTCCGCGAACATGAGCCAAGCAAGTATCTGGAAAAGAAAGAGGATCTGTAGTAACTTTTAGAAATACTGTCGTGAATCTTCGGGTGGAGACGCATCTCTTGAAATTCTTTTGACAGTTTCTGGCATTCCAGCGAAGTTAAGGCAGCCCAACTTCAGCACTGCCCACGGGTCACCATTCGGTCGAGATTCTCCGAACAATTTTGCCGAAGCCGGACTCTCATTGTCGCCAGAATATTCAATGGCTCGTAAACGAAGCAGAAGATCCCGAACTGATAGTGCGCCGACACCAAAGCCTGCTGGGTGCGCGCCGATCGGACCACCGCGCCTCGATAAGTACAGCGCGCTTCTCAGTCGGTTTTACGAGAATCTGACCATCTTACATGCGTATGACCCGGTTCGTGGTGACCACACGCGGGAGAAACGAGAAAAAGGTTCGAAAGGCTTCCTGACTGACCTTGCATTCCTATGCGAATACGAAAAGGGCGGCAATGCCTGCACCGGCTTGGGACTGCAAGATTTTGACGGGTCCTTCATATATTGGGTCGCCGCGAATAGTGATCCGAAGAAGAAAATCGCGCCCTTCCTGAAATCAGTCCTTGATGACCTGAGAGGAATATCTCATATACCTCCTGACGGGCGAGAAGCAAGGCAGGAGCTGCTTCTCATCAGGTGCAGCAGCTGAGAGGCCTGCTCCTTCGAAACATCTCTGAGTGTCTCAGCCGAGTGCAGAATCCTGGTTTAGCAGAATGGCTTCAAGGATTTCAACAAGTCTCAGAACATGTTGCACTATGCAAGTTGGCATATGAACTTCGAAAAGCACATGAGGTGAAACAGCTCGAGCTTATGGCCCGGGAACCCACATACTATAGATCCCCGGAGGATCGAAAGTCACCATTCTTACGAGTCAAGCATTATATTGGTCGCCTCAGCCATTATCCCCGCGTCGTCATGCGTCTTATTGAAGAACTACCTCTGGTAGAAGAGCTCGTCAGCTTCCATATCCGCGTTGAATCGATCCCAGTTTCGAAGTGCGCTATTCCACCCCCGGTGGATAATCTCACTACTCTGAATGGTATATGTAATCGAATGGTTCACGATCAAACAGACCCATGGCTTCCCGAGCTGAAAATTGAATTCGAGAGGTACGGCATGCTTCAAAGAATCCTTAAAAGCCAGGAAGACCCTATCGTTCCACGTGTACACGCAGAGATACAGGTGCTGGATTTTTTCTACAGCCAGGGACTAAAGTGGGCCTACGGAAACAAGTTTGTTGGATGCAGCAAATCAGCGTGTTTTTGCTGTCAACTATACTTTCGCTACCATCCAGCAAGACCTATTGAGTTACAATCACACCGCAAAATATGGCTAGCCTGGGGACCGATCTCGCTGGAAATGGGCGCAAACGATCCCGGCTTCGTTCAACAGAGGGAAATTCTGCAGAAGATCATACATGAAATACGAAAGGATATCCTCAACCAGATACAAGACCGACGGGGGCCGCATACCTGGCACGAGGATACCCGTACAGGGATCACAAGCTCGATGCACAGCGAAGAGAATCAGTCCGTACACGAAACCACGACGGCTGCGAAGGGTCTTCGTGCAGGCCGTTTCACCGACAAAGGTTCTTCCACGAGATCTGGCAATAGCAAAGATACTGACCAGTGACAGGCGCTACTAGTTCAAGCGAAACTGAGACAGAGGCTTATCCATGGGTCGCTTCTAATGATCAATACCCAGCAGCTGGCGCAGGTACCGATACGGCAAAACACGAAGAGTCGGACTCGGACGGGGGGGCTTCTCTGTGAAAACGATACTTCCACTCCTTCAGGGTATAACCTGATTTATCGCAAGCTTTCATGTTGCAACGACGTTCTGCAATTGTTGAAACAAAATAAGATGCTATTCGCGCTTGCTACTTGACCTGCAAAGACAAATTTTACAACCTCAACCTATACCTCTATAGTCATGACCACGAGAAATGCTGAACGGAAAGTTGAGATTTCTCGTGTGGTAAACTCAACGACGTTTGAGCCATTGTGGCCAAACGCTTGGTTTAGACCTCCTTCCCTGTACATTCCGCGACAAAAGCTCCTCCAGCTCCCGGATCTCATTTGCGTAGTACCTAGCATAGAAACTCTGCATTGTCTCTTCACTTCCAGGAGGGAGTTGGGGAGGAGACTTCTGATTAGACTCACGGAAGCGGTCCATAGTTGAGGCCAGCCCCCGGCGCAATGATTCGGGAACGGCATCCATCGCGCTATGTAATCTGGTTTTGGCTGCTTGCTTGATGTGCCACGTTTTCCCCTGCCTTTTTGTCTTTTCTTGGGATAGGAAGGCAGCACTTTCCCCACAAATCTCGTCACGGGACTCATCATTCTCAGGTATAGACTCGACAATAATGTCTTGTCTCGAGACCGGTTCAGGCTCAGATGTGGTTTGCCTTGTTGCCGATTCATTGTCACGCCCTCTCTGTCCAACCACCGATGCGCCGATGCTTTCTGCTTGCATGTGCTGAATGATCGTGTCTGGATTCACGTTGCAAAGACGGTCCATGAACTCGCGACCTGTCTGGCTCAACCAACCGAATTTCTTACCATCAGAGTCTGAACCACGATCGTAATAGTCGCCTGTTACGAACTCCGTCCACACCTGGATCAGTTTTGTCGCCTCATCTGCATCGTAACGGAACCATTCTCGATGACGTTTCTTGCAATTGGCACAGCCATCCTTGTCCACATTCCACTCTTGCAACTGTTTTTGTGTCAACTGCTCCACTCGATAGGCCCCAACAAAGGACGTGGGGCTCTCCCAGTATGGTTTCGAGTTCACAGCGTAGCAGTTTCCGCTTTGAGAATACCGTTGAGTCGAACTGTGTCTGGTCCAACCGATCTTGATCAATCCTGCTTGCTTGTCGTGCTTGTACACATAGACAAGCCCCACTTCATGGTCCAGTGGTGTCCAGTCATGCATAATACCAATCAGCAACGGAAGTTTGCCTCTCTTCTGGGTCTTGATACGGCGTATCATGTTATCGCGCATTTCAACACCCTTCCTGTCTTCCTGGACCAGAAACTCTTTCGCTTCATCATCTTGTTCTAAATCTTGCTCCGTGATGATAACGTCTTTCGATTTCGGCATGGGGCACGGTGTTTCGGGGCGACTACCGGGTTGGTCCAGGATCGGTAAGTCACGGAGGCTGATAGGCGTCGTATCAGGTGTCGTCAAGGTGGTGCTCGCAGGGCTGGCAGAATTGAAACTAATGTTTGACTCTTGACCAGGTGAAATAGTAAGGTCGGAGAAATATTCAGATACGGCCTCGCCCTCTGAGTATTGGTCAACGTGTGAATCCAGATCGACCGGCAATACTTGTTGGTTCGTTTTGCTACCTGGAGAACCAGGTTTCTTGTCCACAGAGGTAGTTGTGTGATTCTGAGAAGCAGACGGGATCTCGTAGTCAGTCCCTTCACCTGAGCAGGCTGCAATATCGTCTACACGTTCGTTGAGCATCCATTGCCTGAGTCGGGCAAGAGGTTTACCAACGTGGTAACGACAATGTGTAGCATTCAGGAACGTCTCAATCGATACGACCGCCTCTTCATCCAGGGGGACCTGCTTGCCGAGGAGTAAATTGTATTCCGCAGTGGCTCTAGCTTTGCGTTCTTTGCCGTTAGGGTTACCACACGGCTCATGGTTCCCATTCAATCCCAAGCACTTGTCAATGTCCGTCAGGCTTCTAGTGTTTCGTGAAGCAAAAACAAGACTCAGCAGGACGTCCCGGACCTCGGGCTCACCGTTTGTTGCAGCCATGATTGTCGATGCAGTGACCTCGAAACCTTAAGAGACACCGAAAGGAAGAAAATAAACGTGGAAAAGAAATCAATAGCAGTATGCTTGTAACAATATCTGTCGAATGGCAAGGCTGGGGAAAGTTGGGAGGCGGGAAATATCGCATTGGAAAGGGTGCCTTCTGGATCAGGCAATAGGCATGCTTTGCTGGGGTCACATTGCATGATGCAAGAGTCAGGAGTGAACAGGGATTGTCTGCTTCCCTCTGTCTATCATACTTCTCAAGGAGACAGTGATGCGGCTGAAGTTTTACATGGATTTGAATCCTACAATTCTTAGCACTAGTGAAGCCGTCGCACACTCTAAGCAAGAACAATTATGGGCACTCTAAGGCTTGAAAAGACGAATAGCCATGTGATCTTTGATGCACATACGAACAAGCCAGGCTCAGTTAGCGATAGCCCGGAGGCAGGAGCACAATTTATGGTGATGCTTCTGTATACTAGTGTAGGTGATCCGTGCACACCAAATACCACTACCTCCATAGAGTTTGGTGCTGTGGGGTAGCATATTTGATGCTCGCTGCTGCTATTGGCCACTTGACCTTGGCGCTTATGTTGGCTCCAGAGGATCATATCATCCGTGCTCGCTTATGATCGTTGGGACTGCGCCCCCGAATAACTTAGCAGGTAGCCCGCTGCCCTGAGCACGGAGGTAGCTAGGCCATGCCGTTAGCTATTTCATTTAATTAAGCGTTTTGTCAAATGTTCTTAAATTATGTAGAAATGCTATTTTGAAAAGTATAAAGTACAGGTTGAATTATTAGCCAACAGGTCGTTTGCTCTGCGTTAGCCATTTACATGATGCAGGCTGGGGGCTGTGTTGGGCAAAATCAGTGCAAACCCCCAATTCAGCACCAGAAAGCTCACCTTCCCCTCTCTTAAAAACGGCAAGCACTAAGAGCCTCAAAAATTGATGCAAGGCATCCGCAATGGAGGCCCTCGTTGCTGTTGGCATTGTCTCAAACGTCGTGCAGTTCGTGGACTTTGCAACCAAGCTCCAACGGATATCAAATGAAATACGGCATGGCGCGGCCTCGGCTGAGAACCGGCATCATGCGGCCATTGCGACACATCTGGCCGAGCTGGCTCAGAATATTGGCGCTTGAGCCCAGGCTCTTGAGCAAGGTAGCGGGCAGATTGCAGAAGAGAAAGTAAGTCATGATGACCCGGATATCGGACCTTTAATATACTCTTTGCAGGCCGTCGCTGTCGCACGGTGGTGTGTTACCGCAGAGGAGGAACGCGCCATCGCGTGGCGCAGCATGACGACGGGGTAGGCTTCCAAATTTCTACTGTTGCATTATTATTTCTTGGAGGCTCTTCGACCAGTAGCGGAGAGTTGCTGCTTGCTTGCAAGAGAGCTTCTTCGACGGTTCGAACCATGTGGTATTTACTCTAACCAGCCTGCCTCGTTACTCTGTCGGTCAAGAAACGCAGTCAAATGTCTGTGGAACAGGAGGGAACTACAAGAGATGAGTGAGTAACTAGACTATCTCAGGAGCGAGATTCAGCTGCATTTGAGCTCCAGGATCTTGGATGGGCGGAGTCCGCCTAAGATTTGGCAATCTGTTGACGACCGCCCAAAATCTACGTTGCAGCACCTCGATGAACTCAAAATTGATATTCGCAACATGCTGTCTTCTTCAAATGCTAATCCGGACACTGAGCAATCGTCAGCCCACCATTATGTCACTGAATTGAGAGCTAATCAGAACGAACTGAAGACCAACGTCGACCATGCGATATCCTTGATAAATCACAGCCATGCTTCACTGGCGAACCAAATTGCACACCTGGGCTCGCTTACCACTTTTCTTGCTGCCACCAGCTGACATCTCAAAGCCAGCTGGCGCAGCTATCTATGTGTATACCCCCTTTACCAAACGTATCATATACATTCCTTATATTAAGTGTTAGCCTTAGCTTTAATAAGGATTTTCGAAAATTCGAATGATATTTCAAGAATGAGTATGTGTTTAAGAGACTTTTTGAGTCTAGGTATACCGCGAGTCTCGGCTTGGCCTCAATTGTAATGCCGATGGCGAGCCCATTGTTCCTCATTGTGCGATGCCGATCCCAGGCTAGAATTGGCTGTCGGAAAAACCGGACAAGTGTAAACAAATGATGGCTCTTGGCACAAGCTTTGTCGTTTAGAATCGACTAATCATGTTCTTGGTTCCCATCATGAACCAGGGCAGCAGTGCATGGCTAACAGAGCGCAGACTGTTTTGTATCAAAGCCATCGACTAAAGTTCTGATTTAAGATTCAACTATATTCCGACGACGGGCGGGAAACCGTAGAAAATAGATCAATTTCATTGGTCAGTTTGCCGAATCCTTAATCTACGAACGGGCCTACACGCTAGTAAGCACTAGCCTGGAGATCAACACTCACTATGGAAGGTATGACAATAGTAGTAGTCCTACCAAAGGCTTAGGTCCGTCGGCCGCATGACTAGGGTAGCCTTTACGCCATTATGGGCAGAAAAGAAGCAACCGCCATATTGGTTCCTCCAATCGCATGTTGCTGAATGACCAGAATGTACTGCCTCGGCTTTCAGCCTTGCTTACATGCAGGTCTAGTTTCAGTAGTAGTGTTGATAGACCTCTTGTCGCTGAGCGCTCTCCATCTTGTTCACTCCGTCACGTCAGAAGTTCGTCTCGGCACGTAAGGCATTGTCACGATTCCACTTGTATTTCGAGCTGCCGGTGCCGTTTCTAACGAATTCAACTGCGATGTCTATTGGCTCTTTGACGGCCACGTTCACGCCGCCGCCGGATTGTACGGATGGGGCGTATGGGATCCTCCGAGCCAATTCCGGCTCCTCATACTTCCTAACGGCCGGCCCAAGAACCTCAACATGCTTTCCGTCCAGCAAAATCCCAGGCTCCACGGAATATTTCTCGCCTGGGCTTTGCCCACACGCATACACCGCGGCTTGTATCGAGACAAGCGCACTTAGCCGAGGAGATGGCGTCGAAACAGTGGTAACATGCTGTCCAACGTGAGTACCACACCCCACCCGGTGACTGACCCGGTGTATCGTGGAGCCCTGGATGCACTGGTAAAGTGCCTATCTGATGTCTGTCGCGCAGTCTATTTTCATGCAGTTGCTTTCGAGGCTTTGTGGGGACGGACTGGGGACCTGCGGACTTGGTAAGTGAAATTCAAGACAAATGCACGCCGGATTGTAATATCATTGAGTCGTGATATGTCTGTCACCTTTCACTTCAGGACTCCGAATCTCTCAAGATATCTACCAACTGCTAATAGTTTCAATGCAGTGTACAGCCACTACAGATGTTGCGATCCTCGGGTCAAACATCGTGAGCGCTCTCCCGCGCCTATCCGATAGTTCGACCGACGTATCCGGGAGGGTGACCATCACGTTGCCAATCCTGAATGCCATCGGAGTGCAGGTTCGATATCAGTCCACGGACTTGGCAGCCCTGGGGCTAGCATCCTCGACTACCAGCAGCATAATACAGGCTACCACATCTTCATCCTCTCAGACAACAAGTGCGTCAGGGTTGAGTGGTGGATCCATTGCCGGAATAGTCATTGGTGCGCTTGCGGCTCTTGCTCTTGTGATCGGGGTGTCTGTATACCTGTTCATCTCGAAGAGACGGAAAGCGAAAAATACGCAAGATATAACGGCAGAAGGTTTTGAGGAGCCTGAGAATCAATTCTCGCGTTATAATGGTGCCAGTGCCCCCCATCGCCCGTTCGTCAAGGCTGAGTTGTCAGGGGAAGCTCCAACAGGGGCTGTCTTTGAGAAGCCTGAATTGGCAGGGAGTGAGATTTCTAATGGAGTTCTTTCGCACAGGCCGGGGAGTGTGTGCGCCGTCACAAGACATGATAAAGCGCATGGAACTCGCAGCGCTGCAGAGCTCGACAGCTCGTTGATGCCAGCTGAGCTTCACGGAGATCCAATGCGCAATTAGTCTTTTTGCCTAACAAGGATCACTTACCAAGTCCAACCTCGTGTACCAAAGCCGGCTCTGAATAGTGCAATTCAAGCAATTAGTAAAAGTCAGACATCTAGGTACATGGAATGATCCAGCAACGGTCGAGAAACGCAATGCTGGCGATAGTGATGCCGCAGCTTACCACGTCTTCGGAACTAGCAAAGGTGGATTCGATGTCCACTTCAGTGTTCTTGGTCAAAAGAATGGGACTATCACTGTCAGAACAGCTGTGAGGGATTGGTTTCAGAGTGAAAGAGGTGATAACTTTTATTGAAGATTACAATACAACTCAAGCCTGCCGAGGGGCCTCTGCGAGCTCGCAGAGGCTCCTGGCTACTTAATAAGGCCCTTTTCTGCGGGGTAGTGGCGAACGTGTTGATACTTCGCCAGTTCTGAGCTTGTTCCCATTACCACATAACAGTTTTCTACAACGAGCGAAGGCGCCAATCCAGGATATGCCACCTATAACGGCCCAAGATGGCCTGCGGCCCCATTTCAGGATGTGCTTCACCTTTTGGTAGCGCTCACCAGACCATTACCAGCTAGTGTCGAGGTCCAAGGGCTCTCAGGTCAGCAAGATTGGAAATGCCGATTTGTGACTCGATACAAACCATTAGGACCGTCATTTGATGTTGATGTTAAAATATCGATAGATCGAGGGCGTAAGTCAAATGCAGAATCCCCACGCTGTGATTCAACATCCTTCACGACACCTCCGAGGCTTCTAGTACCTCGAACCTGGGACGGAGCCTCCGGTGGACTTACATAAGGACCACAGCAAAGGCAGGAGACGAGTAAAAGTGACGCGAATACTCCCATGCACGATACAGAAGAAGGTCTATAGAGCATCTTGAACCGTTGTATTTGCGAATGAATGATTGATGTGACTGCTGACGGATGTTCGATGGTGATAGCAAATCTTGATCGAAACTTAGACCCACCATGACCTTTCGTCTTTATGGACACGTTATGAAAGATGAATGCGACTTTGAGAAAAACTAAATTTACACACAACCATTACTTTAAGAAACCTCCAGGCCCCTTACGCCGGCGGCTATACAAATCCATAATCAGAGTCACTTCGTAAAGTCTACGACAAGTAGAGTAACGACTCAACAAACAAGTTCTAAAACGAATGTAATTTAGGAAGTGAAGATTCCATTACCGTACATCCGATCGCATTTATCCAGCAACATGGGCCACTACATATATTGACCCTGTAACTATGACCAATGCTCGCTAGTGAACTGAACCCCTATTTGATGCACCCAGCTTTTCATCAACTGTACCGGGTCGGGGGCGCAACACCACCTAGAGAAAAGGGCAATGCCGTTCCGAAGTTCAATTTCTTGGCCACCACAAGCGGAAGCGTAAAATACCACCAGAGTAGGCTCAAATTTTTCTAAAGCTCACCGGAACAGGGCACACTTCAGTTGTACTAGATCAAGGGGAGGGCGGTGTGGAACTCAGAGAATGATTGGGTAAATTCTCGCTCTCTAGCTATATTGATAGTGCCCATTCAAAGCAAACAAAAACTTTCCAACCCGTGACCTTAAGCACCTATCTGTTTATTCCCCCAACACGAATCACTTTAAATCTGATTATACTCCATGGGATACCGCAATCCCATAATCTAGCTATTGCCAGTGCTGTCTTCTGCTTAGAGCTTCCGCTTTCCCGGCTTGATTCCAACGGAACATGTCTGTTTCCTCCAGAGCCTCCAGCGCTTCCATGACCCATGATTAGCAGTTCCAGGTGGTACTGTCGTTATCTACTGGTGTAGCCTGAAGTGCGGCAATTGCGCTATCATGGTCGTCAGAGTTGATAGTGCCCACTTCGATGGATGTTTCATGCCGTCCTGAACGTTGAGGCTGCTTGTTGTAGATAGGTGTTTCAACATAATAGCCGACGCCTCCCTTGTCATCGCTGACTTGGAGAATTATATCGCCACTTTGGCTGTTGTGAAGAAAGAGTGCCCAGTGGTTTGGATCCCGCTTGTCCGAGATTTGGTAGATAGCGATGTAGACGGTGGTAGGCATAACACCGAACAATCAGATGGTAATTAAAGATATGCCGTCACAAGTATACCAACAAGACCTAGATGACAGCTACAGAAGGGCACGTCAAACAACTCGTATATGAACAATAAGTTTAGTAATAGACGGTATCTGATCCGGGCGATGTCTGGCGAAAGGGTAAGGAGCAGTTTGATTTATTCATTGTGTTATGGTCCATGCCGAGGCCTTAAATATAACACTTAGTCTCCAGTTTGAACAGAAACAGGAGAGAAAGACGATATGGCCTGCATATGCAAAGAGAAAGCGCGAGGCTGTGCCGCTGTAAGCGCCGTACATGTTCAAAACCCCTGCCCGGACAGTTTCAGCTTGAAGGAAAAGAAAGAAGTGGGGATACACGACGTGACCACCTAGTTAGCCGCCCGGTCTCTAGTAGTACAACCTCATCCCAGCCAACGGTCAAGGAGGGAGTCAATGGACAGCTCCACCGGCCAGGTTCCGATGGCCTCTGTTGGAAGATATTCGAGCCAGTCCGCCGTCTTACCTCGAATACTGATGGTCGAGAGCGCTTTAACGAATTCCCAGTACTCTGGATACCAGCCACTTAACTCCCAGTCCAGAATGGCGCTTATTCTGACCCTCCTCTCCCTCTCCTTTTCCCAACCGGCACCATTCCCTTCCTTATCCTCATCTGTATCCTCCAATTTCACCAAGATATTCCTAGGATGCAAGTCCGCATGCGTCATGACTAACTGATGTTCGTCTTGCATCGCAGACCTAATCATCCTGACCCATGGGGTGACAGTCCTGCCCATCTGGTGACAGAGGAAGTCGTTGAACTGGGCCTCGCTCCGAATCGTCGTTGTGCTTATGCGCTGCTGCCTTCTCATGTCTTTGCAGATGGCTGAGGCAAAACTGCCGAACTTGGGCATCCCATCTTCATCTTGTTCAAGATGGTGCGGTCTAGATGGGTTACGCAGTGAATGGAATATAGTATTGAGCTGCTTTTTAATAGACAACTTGTTTTCCACAGACAGATCCGCCCATATCGTTTCGAGAGTGACGCCGTCCGATCGGGACATGAAGAAATACGTCCTCTTCTTGGCTGTTGAGGTCAAGCAGCCCAAGCATAGTGGTGCTGGAATGGCGGGCATGAAGGTGTTGATATAGCTCAGGTTCGTAACTTCGTCGAGATCGAGCGAAGTTCCAATCTTGACCACGACAGAGGCACTGAGGCCTAAAACCACGGTTCCGTGCAATTTCCACAAAATCTTGCCCTTCGCGATGGCCTCGTTAACCCCTAAGGCTAGCTTGGCTACATTCTGCGAGGCCGCCGCAGGTGGCACATTCGTCAGGCCGGCAAGTTCCATAATACTCGTACTGAGCGAATGCGCAACCTGGATAGACTCATCTATGAGAAGGTCGTCTATTTCAGGTTGTGGCTGTGCATCTGCATCCAGGCGGCTTGTTTGGATTTCGGTCGGCACGCTCCCCTGGTCCCTTGTCCTTGTCGCGGCTTTTGTCCGTGCAACCCGCTCGAGGCTGCCCCGAAGCTGGGGATACGCACCCGCCTGCTGCTTCAAGATGTGCGCCAAGTCGGCGGCCGGGTTGCCTCTGCATTTAGACGCCAATCGATTGATGGTGAGAGTGTTGGCCAACTCATGTGCCTTCTTGATTTCATGCCCCTCAAGATCCTCCAGGCGGCCTTCTTGGAAACCCCGCACAGGCGAGTCGCCCATCTTGACCTTGGCCGAGTGCTGGATGGTGTTGGGTGATGACTGAACGTGGCCTCGAACGTGGCCTCGAATGGCAGGGTGGCAGACGTGGTTAAAAACAGTAGCCGCTGAAGGCCGCCTGTGTTTTGACTAACTTGGGGGTCAATTTGATGGCCAATCGGATTGTTGGTTAGTGGCCAGTCCTTGCTTGTCACGCCCAATTACTGTCAGCTGTCGCATCCAACCTAACTAACAGCCAGCTCGCAGTGGGGCTTGGGGGCGTGGCCATGCCGTGGCCGTGGCCGTTGAACTTGAAGGACCCGAGTTAAGTTCCAACGCCTGGACCAACAAACATATCATTCTTCACTTCTGCTCTGAACCTAGAACATCCATATTTCGTCATTAGCATTCCCGCCTAGAACGGTCACCTATGACCTTATTGCTTGCATAGCCGAAACCTAGGCCCAGGCCAGAAACCCCCAACTGGTTGCCATCGCATCACATATCCACATTGCAGATTCATATTTACCATGGGCCCCGGAGCCCCTTCATCCTCAGCCGTTATGCCCCAGTTCGGATCCGTCCATGTTCTCGAGCCGCAGTCGCGACACACACACTCTATCATCCTCCTCCATGGCCTTGGCAGTACTGGCGAGGAGTTTGCCGAAGAACTTCTTACAGCAAAGCTCTCTACTGAAAAGACGCTGCGCGATCAACTTCCTGCTTGCCGCTGGGTGTTTCCTTCCTCCTGCGAGCTATGGAGCACGGTATTCGAGGAGGCCATGCCGGCTTGGTTCGAGGCATATTCCCTGACTGATATCACGGCGAGGCAGGACTTGCAGATGGATGGGATACGTAAGTCGGTGGCATACCTGACTAGTATCCTGGATGAGGAGATCGAGAAATTGGGAGGTGCAGCCGACAGGGTTGTGCTAGGTGGTATCAGCCAAGGAGGGGCAATCGGGTTGTGGACTTTGCTCTGTGCCTGTGCCGGCGGAGACACGACAACCAGGCGCATCGGGGGTTTCCTGGCGGGAAGGACTTGGCTTCCCTTTGCTGAGACCCTTGAGCGGTACCTTACTGGGCCCAGTCAGGCACGCGGGAACCTAGACATCGCCCCTAGCGATGGCGCCAGTATCAACGCAGTGGCAGACGCGTTCGTCCAGAGTATGACAGCTCGGACGAAACATACGTTGACAGAACGAGGATCGTCGGAGCCTCCCTTGCTTTCCATTCCGGTGTTTCTTGGCCATGGTGTAGACGATGCTTATGTGGACATCGAGCTGGGGCGGCAGGCGGCACACATACTGAAAAGGATCGGGCTGAAGGTTGATTGGCAAGAGTATTCCGGCGCGGAGCAGGAGGGGCATTGGCTCAAGGAGCCAGAGGAGTTCGACGATATTGTTCGTTTTCTGGCATCAGCGTTGGGCTTGAGTTAGTTGCGGATGCTACACCACGATTCGAGACCGAGAGAACATGTCATTAGCCTCGGAAGACTGTACCTCTTCGTATTCGTGATGCAAACGCTCGCTGATCAATTTCTCACGTGCCCAACAAGATTCTGCCAAAATGGGCGGTTTCCCATGGTAGTTGGATTGTTGCTTCGGCCATTTCCCATTCGTATCCAGTAATACCTGACAAAGATATCAACCAGCAAGGTCCTCCCAGCTGACCTGATGTCAGCAACCCTGGGAGAGAGCCGGATGAACAAGTTGAAGGGCAAATTACCTGAGAAGGCTTAGAGCAGCTTTAGAGAACGGCCTCAAGACAACCCGTCAGACATTCGAAGGCGGACACGTGATTCATTCTAGTAAGCATTTACTCGAAACAGTACTTGAGTATCAGCCGGCCACACCTTCTCCGGTTGTTGCTAGCAATGCTACTACGTGAATCAATTATCTACGGTGGAGGGCGCTGTTCAAAGATGCGATATAGGGGAGGCGCGCGTCAGTCGTGAATCGATAACCAAAGCCTAGTGCCCCAACCACTCCTATGCATTCAGCCCCAGAAAATCTGAATATCATAGTCGTGGCTCGGGTCGTAATTGTCAAGTGCTGTGTACGTGTGCGTTGTAGATTAGCTCGGGGATAGTGTTGCTCGTGAATTCAAATTTAGTGGACAGTGATCCTGTCCTATGGCAAAGTCTTTAGGGGGAGTGCAGCTATGAAGAAAGTAGACGCCGGTAGAGGTAGCTGTATTACTTATTGGCATCCAAGATGTGACGTCGACGCATATCTTATAATTTGGCTTGACGGAAATCTTCCCCTTCTTGCCCGCTTACCTTGATCACGGCTTTGCCCCATGTTTTCCGCGATGCGATATCGCCCAGCGCCTTGGGAACGCTCTCTAACCCTAGATAGTCTTGATCGTAGACGGTTGGTTTGATCTTGCCATCTGTAACGAGCGGCCATAGCTCCTCCCATATTTTGGCAGTTTCTGTAGGGTCCCGACGGTCTGATTCGCCGAATCGCTGCGTACGTTATCAGCAGAGTGAAAACCAGCTAGTAAAGCCTTTACTCACATAGCCAATCAGTGTTGCCTGTTTCAGCAGAACGCGGTTCATCTTGACTCCTTCCATATTTCCTTCCCGTCCGGCAAATCCCACGACTAGAACGCGCCCTCGGTGTGCCAGGCATCGCAGGCTATCGGCGACAAGCCCAACAGGGTCAAATACGACATCTACACCTTTCCCACCTGTGAACTTGAGAACCTCATCGGACCATTTTGACGAGGTGGAATAGTTGAGGCATCGTTCTGCGCCGAAGCGTTCGACTGTTCGGCATTTGGCATCGGACCCTGCTGTTCCAATGACGCGACATCCCAGAGCAACAGCTAGCTGAACAGCAGCAAGGCCTAGACCTCCTGCAGCAGAGTGGACGAGGACCGTTTCGCCGCTTCGTAGTCCGCCGCGTTGACTTAGGGCACCGTAGGATACAGGGATAGTAGCGCCGAGGCAAGCTGCCTGGGCAAATGTCCAAGATGCTGGTATAGGGTGGAGAGTATGAGACTGCGAGGCTGGGACGACAAGATACTCGGAGTATGAGCCTGAAGCGGCGCCAAAGACACGGCTCCCCGCTTTCCAAGGGCAAGACCGTGGCGAGGAGACAACGAGGCCGGAGAATTCTAGTCCGAGGGTGAACGGCGGCTTGACGTGCCTCTGATTGTTCTGGTGAAGACCCCGCGCCTGCATTCAATGCGCATGAGTGTGGATGAGCGTTGATATTGGAAGTCGGCCAGAATCTTGGTAGGGTGCGATAACATACGTAGAGCGTATCGACAAAATTCACCCCAGCGGCTTTGACCTGGATGAGGATCTCGTCACCTCTGGGGCGTGGCGGCGGTACACTGGAAACGTGCACTTCATCATAGTTCTGTGGCGCCCAACAGGCTCGATTCAACACGTAGTCTTCCCTAGATGTGGCTAGCAAGAGTTGTGACTGACCTGCACGAAGCGATCTATCACGACAGCCTTCATTGTAGGAGGATACCTCGGTGAAGATTCTCTAATTTTGCGAAAGGGCAGGCACAGGCTACAACGTTTCGACCGATCAACCCTGTTGAGGGAGTCCAGTGTGGAAAGAACTCAGTCAAGAACAGCTACATGGCATATTTTGATCCTTGGGTGCCCTTTACATTTGACGGCCCGTTGTCCATCTTGCTGCGATCATCATATTGACCGAGGTAGGTTGGGAGCTGCCGGGGGTAACTAGCGCTAATGGCAGCTTGTGCCACAGCGGGACCCCACCCTGTTTTCCTCTCTCCACCTGCACTAAACCGACCGGGCCTCAGTGCCTCTCGCAGTGGCTTGGGTCTTGGGTGCCTGGGCTGCCCAGCCACATCGGTGCCTCGAGTTTCTCCCCCACCGAGCGGCTAGTGCGTGTGTGGCCTAGTGGCACGAGGCTGGCCCTGGACTCTCTCCCATTCCCGTTCCCGTTGTGAGCTTCGAGCCAGGAATTTAGTCGCGGATAAAGCTGACTGACGCCTGTTCATCGACAGCATCGGTGCGCGCCAGTCTCTCCTTCTCTTCTCCCCTCTTATCAATCCACCATCGACCCCGCCATCACCGCTGTCTTCCTCACACATCACTGCCTCAGTCAGCGGCCACCATGAGCGACCCGCGCCAGCGCGACGACTCGGAGGACGAGGACGACTTCAACCCGGCGCCTGAAGTCGGCAGCGACGTCGAGGACCAGGCCGATGGCAACGACGACGACGATGACCAGGATGACTCGCCGCGACGTGAGAACAAGAGGCAATCGCCTGCCCGAAGCCCCGCCGGCGATGACCACGACGGCGAGGATGACGAAGGCGAAGGCGAAGATGTGAACGGCCACGCTCACGACGAAGACGACGATGAAGAAGAAGAGGACGAAGAAGAGGACGAGGATGAAGAGATCCAAGTAAGCTATCCTCCAAACCTGCAGTGCTGTGCCATTGCCACGTATCCCGAGCTGCGTCTAACCCGCCGCCACCCACCAGGGCCACCGTCGCAAACGCCGTAGGGACCAACGCAACGCCTTCATCGATATCGAAGCTGAGGTCGACGACGAGGAAGAGGGCGAAGATGACGACGAAGATGCTGAGGAGGCCGAGGGCTTCATCGACCGCGAGGAGGTCGGCGAGGCGGACCTCGTTGGCCGCGAGGACGACACCAGACACAGAGAGCTCGACCGCAGACGAGACGCAGAGGAGACCTTCGATGCCGAGAAACAGGCAGAGATCTACCAGAAGCGCTACGGTGCCCGGAGACCCGCTAGGGGCATGGGCGATTCGGGTGTGGTGCCCCAGCGCCTGCTGCTGCCCAGCGTCGATGACCCCAGCATCTGGGGCGTGCGCTGCAAGGAAGGCAAGGAGCGCGAGGTCGTCTTCTCCATCATGAAGCGAGTAGACGAGAGGATGGGCACCAAGGACGAGCTCGGAATCACAGCTGCCTTCGAGCGCGGTGGCCCAAACTCGGTCATGAAGGGTCTCATCTACGTCGAGGCCCAGCGCCAGAACGATGTTCTTTCCGCCCTGGACGGCATGCTCAATGTCTACCCCCGGACCAAGCTCTTGCTCGTCGACATCAAGGAGATGCCCGATCTACTGCGTGTCCAGAAGACGCCCACCTTGGAGCCTGGCTCCTGGGTCAGATTGAAGCGACCGCCCAAGCACGCCGGCGATCTCGCCCAGGTCCTGGATATTACCCAGAGCGGCCTCGAGGCAAGAGTTCGCTTCATTCCCCGACTCGACTACGGCATGCGTGACGACCCGCTCGCTGCCATGACACCCGACGGAAAGCGGAAGCGTCCGCTCGTCGGACCCCGCCCTCCCCAGAAGCTCTTCAGCGAAGTTGAGGCGCGGAAGAAGAACCCACGAGCCATCAGTGGCAATCCTACATCCAACACCTGGATCTACAATGGCGACGAGTTTGAGAACGGATTCCAGGTCAAGGATATCAAGATTCAATTATTGACCGTCAAGGATGTCAACCCGTCACTCGAGGAGGTCACCAAGTTTGCGTCTGGTGGTGAGGACGGTGTTGAGAACATTGACCTCAAATCACTGGCCGCGAGTCTGAAGGACAGTTCCGCGAGCGTCACTTACCTCCCCGGTGATGTCATTGAGGTGTACGATGGCGAGCAAAGAGGAGTCGTTGGAAGGGCCACCAACGTTCAGGGTGACATTGTCACTTTGGATGTTACTGAAGGCGACCTGGCAGGACAGACAATCGAGGTACCAACAAAGGGCCTGCGGAAGCGTTTCCGTCCTGGCGACCACGTCAAGGTCATTGGAGGCAGTCGATATCGCGACGAGGTCGGTATGGTTGTCAAGATATCCGAGGATAGAGTGACCCTCTTGACCGACCAGTCGACTACCGAGATCACTGTCTTCAGCAAAGATCTCCGAGAAGCTAGCGACATCGGAGGTCAGGGCTCGCTCGGCCAGTATGAGATGCTGGACCTCATCCAGTTGGACCCAACAACTGTTGCTTGCATTGTCAAGATTGACCGAGAGTCCATGGTCGTCCTCGACCAGAATGGTGATACGCGACAGGTCATGCCGTCCCAGATCGCCAATAAGTTGCCGAGACGCAAGTTGGCTGTGGCTGCAGACCGCAATGGATCCGAGATTCGCCTGGATGATGTTGTTAAGGAGTATGGTGGTATGGGACGCCAAGGAAAGATTGTCCACATTCACCGCACATGGGTCTTTTGCCATACGAACACAACCAACGAGAATGCTGGTATCTTCGTTTCCAAGGTCAGCAATGTGTCGACCATCTCCGCAAAGGGTGGCCGAAGCCAACACTCCTCGGGCCCGGATTTGACAAAGATGAACCCAGCACTTTCTATGGGTCCCAAGGGCGGTGCAGGCATGGCGCCGCCCCCTAAGCCGATCATCGGCCGCGACCGCCTCGTCGGACAAACTGTTACGATCAGAAAAGGTGGCTACAAGGGCTTGCTCGGCCGCGTCAAGGAGACCTCCGACACTCACGCCCGGGTAGAGCTTCACACCAAGAGCAAGGTTGTCAACGTGCTCAAGGGCGATCTGATCGTTAAAGATGCCATCACCGGTCGTGAGCTCAAGAATTACGACAGTCGTCGACCCCCAGGCATGGGTGCCCCTGGACGACCAGGTGAAGGCCGCACCGTGCCAGACTGGAACGGCGGATCGCGGACTCCTATGGCATCCTCCATGTCTAACCGTACGCCTGCATGGAAGACGCCATCGGGTGCTGGCAATGGTGGCCGCACTCCAGCTTGGAGCAAAGGAGGCGGTGACTTTGGCGGTCGAACGCCCGCTTGGGCAGGTGCTGATGGATCACGAACGGTCAACCCATACGATGGTAGCCGAACGGCATACGGTGGATCTGGATCGCGCACGCCTGCTTGGAACTCGGGCTCGAAGACACCTGCCCCGGACTCCTTCAGTCATGGCTCAAAAACCCCAGCCTACGGTGGCAGTGGTGCTTCGGACCCATGGTCTTCAGGGTCCAAGACGCCGTATGGTGCCGCTGCTCCTACGCCTGGTGCAAGTGGTGGTGGTGATACTTGGGGCTATACGCCGGGAGCGTCTGGTTCTTCCGGCGCGTACGATGCTCCTACTCCTGGTGCCCTTCTTGGTGCGCCGACCCCTGGCGCAATGAACGCTCCTACACCAGGTGCCTACAACGCGCCTACCCCTGGAGCTATGAATGCGCCAACCCCCGGAGCCGGCTGGCAAGGTGGCTGGGGTGCAGCAGATGCCCCAACCCCTGCTGGAGGAGCTCCTACTCCGGCTGCAAGTGGCTCGTTTGCATATGCCGTCAACGCACCGACTCCTGGGGCATGGAGCGCTGAGACCCCGGCCGCCAGCGGTCCGAGGTACGAGGATGATTGAGCTGTAAACTAGGTGCTAGTAGTCTTGTGCATTGGTGTTTCGGCGTTGGCATCACTTGAGGTAGAGACAGCATGGTAGGTAGCTTGGCAGCTATGCCAGTCTAAAATAGATAACTGGCAAGACTGGGATACCATCGATGAGGCAAAAGAAAATTAATCCATCACCTTTCACGACGTCCATTCTTCTTCCTTCCGCTCGAACCATGATGAGTCTCTCTGCTCCATAGCATGGTCAGGTGACCGACAATATTGCATGCGAGTACAGTATAGAGTCTGTATGTATTCGACGGCTAATTAGAGCTGTCGCTTTCGACGATCCCCTCAAAGGTCGACACCACCTTCGATCGAAGCCCCAGGAATTTTACCGTCGAGGAATTCCTGCGCCATGTCTGCCATTGGCATCCATTCTACGCCCTCAAACCCATTGATATACTCAATGATGCGCTCATGCAAGAGAATGATGTGTGGCTTCCCACTAACTTGGGGATCTGGTTAAATCACTGGGTCAGCGACACAACCGCCAATGAGAAAGGACGCAAAGGCCTTCTTGGGAACGGGCAAGCAGAACCGCGTCGCACTCACGGATCGAGATGGGGAAGACGAATTGGTCGTACTCGCGGTACGCAAAGTCGAACTGCTGCTTCCACAGCCGGAAGACAACGTCCGTGTCGACGTAGCCGTGGCTCGGCTTGCCCAGCACCGGCTGGAACGGCGGCCAGTCGTCCAGGTGCCAGTTGGCCGGGATCTCGACGATCTTGGACGGCTTCAGCTTGCTCATGGGCCGCATCCACGACGCCGCGTCGTGTGCGTGGTTGGTCTCGACCCAGTCGCTCGCCGACGTGTCGGGCGCCCACTGCGGTAGCGTTGACAGTTAGAAAGCATATCCTGACTCAGATACTTCGGGGAGCACATGGTATTCAAGACCTAGAGGTCCTGGAGGGGGTAGGGTGGAGTGACAAGCGTCTCCTATAGTTACTCACGTGCATCTGAACATCGTGGTGCATGAACGAGTGGTCGTAGACGACGCCGAACTCCTCCAGCTGCGGGATCAGCTCCTTACTGGTGGCCCAGGCCGGGGCCGTGTAGCCGCGGGGCCGGGCGCCGCCGCAGAAGTCGGTCAGCACGGCGATGGACTTGGCCAGCACGTCGCGCTGCTGCGCCGCGGTCAGCTGGGCCGGGTACTCGTGCGTGTACCCGTGCAGGCCCAGCTCGTGGCCGGCGTCGCGGATCCGGCCCACCTGCGCCGGGAACGACTCGATCGTGTGCGCCGGCGTGAACCACGTCGCCTTGATCTCGTACTTGGCGAACAGCTTCAGCAGCCGGTCCACGCCCACCGTGGCGCCGAAGACGCCGCGCGACACGTTGGTCGGGTTCTGCTTTGACCCGTCGCAAGTGTTGATCTGCAACTTGTTAATGAAAGACTCTGATGGGAGGGCAAATGCTGGGGTGATTATTAACCCAGTTGGCTACTGCGTCTAGATCTACGCCATAGCCGCATAGGACTCTCTTGGGAGCCATAATTGGGAAAATGTTTGGGAAATATTTCGCTATACGCTTAATTCCCGATGCTAGGAGGAGCGAATTCAAAGCCGTGCATGTCTCTTCTTGTCAATATTCGGAACCTGGCCCGGATGTTATATTGCTCCTTCAACGGGCTACCATAATCGTGTACCATAACGCGCATACAACGAGCGCGGGGACACTGACATCACAAGGCCAATCATCTGCGACTGCAGGTCTGGGCATCCAGCCCGTCTCGTCTGTACTGTCGTATGATCTACATAGCCCCACTAAGCAACAATTCAGTTCGGTGCACCCGCCAGGGCTGCTGTATGGGAGTATTCGCTACAGTCCCTAGGCCTCGATGTAGAGGAGAGCGACTCCGAGCTGCTAAAGCTTTTCCATGTATTGAACAGCAGCGTCCAGCCTGACGGCCCACAGACACCCGCCTGGGCCGCACGTGAGATTGACACGTTAGCTCGTGAATCTCTGGATGATGCCGGCGGCTTCTTGCAAGCATTCTGGAGTTTAGTCTTAGACATGGCAAGACAAATCTCTGTTGATCACTCGGCAATGGATCTGCTCGTCGAGACCATCGCTGAGCTGACAAAGCTGCCCTCCATCCAAGTCACTACATTCAACGTCAGTCGGTGAACTTGATCCGCCACTAGCAATAGCTGACGGCAAACTAGCAAGAAAAACAACTCTGGTCAGAACTTCCAGTACTAGAGATGGAGTTGCTTGAAAGATTCACTGGTAAGTCGATCAAGTTAGCAGGGTGTGCTTGAATCATTTTGCTCAAATAAATTTACACTCTCTAGGTCACTATTACAATGATCCTTCTATCAGGCCGTATGACCAAGATGCTTCTATCCGCACTAACTCATTCGCGGCTAGACTGTTACCATTAGGTTTAAGCAGCACACGACCTACTGAAACCCTGCAATATACTCTCGAGCAGGAGCCGTGCATGGATTGGGATCTTCAAGCAGCCTCGGAGTATATCATACGAGCTGGAGAGAATATCTTCCAGAGGCTGGATGACCCAAAGTTCTCGGAGTTAGCATTCGAAGGCGGACCCCTGTATACTGGCCCTAAAGGCGTAAACAAGGAGCGATGGGACTTCTGGAAGAAACGTTTTCGTGAGTGCGGCGAGGCTCTTGATACAGAAAGCGGTGTTCGGCAGCGGGCCTCGGAAGCCGCTGACAAGATGGAAAAGATAGAACAACAAGTAGAACACTAATGAATGTCCAGATATCTTAGTAGGCTTCGATGCTCTAAGTTTGTGTAAATTTCAAGACAGCTGGTAACATTGAATCTTTTTTGTACTCACAATTTCTGAATGTGTAAAGACCCTTCTTCTGCGTGAAGCTTTGAAAAAGGGTTTTCAGGGTTTCTGCTGTGCCTCGGAAGCTACTGAGACTTTTCCGTCGTTGCGTCAAGGTTTGACAGACGAACACATACTATGCCATCAAACCCGTTTCTCTTCCGCCAGATTTCTTAAGTTCACAAAGGTGTTCATATCCCTTAATAACCTAAATTCTATCATAAGGGCATCTAACGGGCGAGTTGCTTGTCATAGTATCGCCTATGCTCATTCGACCGTCATACATTCATGATTTACGTACCAACACTCTCAATCATTCATTTGCCTCCATCATTACGGTTATTCTTGAACAACATCACTTCGGCTCTGGCGTATAAATTCAGGCAAATTTTTGCCCTCAAGATACAATTTCTCTCTCGATAAAAAGACACCGAAGGCCAATATTTCCCAATCATCTTTAAAAATTTTCACCTGCCGGTGCTGACTTTACTCGGTGCTATAATTGAAGAGCCACCACCTATTTCAAAATGGCAGCTATCGGGTACTCTATAGGGAATGGTCCCACAAGATACCCGATACTTGATACACCAATTTTGGTGGCAGAGGTTCTAAGTGAGTCGAGCCCTAGTCTTTCTTGAATTATCGCCACGCAGCATCTTTGAACTGGTGACCATGTCAAAGATGCATAAGTCCAACATTTGTCGGCCATAACATCAGTCTCTTAATCAACAAGAGCCATACTGCCAAGAACAGCCGGATGGGACTATGTTAACAGTTCAGCTCCAGGAGACCTAACTGGAACACACATGACCCCTATCTCGAACGAGTCTGCGGTGGATATCGGTATATCAGTATGGGTACAATCCACAGCGTCACCATCGTTTCGAAATGTCGGGGCACTTACTAGTAACGAGTATCGATACATAACAGACAGCTCAGCTATTTGTAGAGTTGCTACGGATTCAGGCACTATTAGTGTCTCAATGACAGAAGACAGCCTGGCCACCAATCGCGGTCCTTGCCTCAGTCGGGAACGATTTCATACCACCGATTGTGCAGAGACTCAGTATTCACCACCAAGGCCTACTACAGCAGGTATAGTGTCGGTAATTGAGACATCGAATATATCCACCCGTCATCATTATACTTCCTTGAACCCCTACTTGTCCATTCATACAGCGCCAGCACAACAGAGATCCAATTCGATAGGAAAAACAGCATTTATTTCAGAAGAAAAGAATGACTCCTTAGGTAGTAATTTTCACTGATACAACCCTCAACTCCAATACTAATCGGATAGTCACCGACCACTCACCGATGCCGCTCGACTCAACCAGAGCCACGACCAGCCAATGTGATACCGTCTTCGCTTGTCAATTTGATCAAAAAGAGCATCCAGATACCACATCGACGAATCTACCGTTCTTCACCTCCACCCTAGTTGACGGTTTCTCCCCTATAAGCAAGACTCCTGTTCCCGCTGGCAGCACCACGGTGCTGCCCATACGAACCCGCAGCGCTACCCCTTTCACGGACCATCAAGAGGTAAATACGAAGCACAACGACCAACCCCAGGTAACAGATTCCTTTGAAGTACCTGTCACTACTGCAGCAGCGCAGGTCTACACTTGCGACAAACTCACTACATCTCGACCTATCAGTAGCTCATCGGCCACCGGTTCAGTATAGGCTACGCATTGCATAAGGTTCTGTCACTAGGTGTATAGTGCTGAATGTGGTTCATATTTCCAAGCTTCGAGAAGTAGCTATACATAACATCGTCGGCCCACGCCAAGGTCTGAGGTTCTGTCGACGGCATCACTGCAAAATCATCCCTGGACATTTTCTTAACATGAAACCACGGCTGGTCCTGGAGCTGTATAGCTCTTTGGCACTGGGTAGTAGATATTTAGCATAATACCTGGATCAGTCGCCTGATAAGCACCAGGGAATGAGACCCCGGAGAAAGTCTTGGACCCGCCGCCAGTGACAGTGAGTTGCGCACAAGAGATATAAAATTGAGCACCGCCCGCTGCACTTGCACTATTTTAGAGACCATATTAGTTACTAAGATTGCTGATAAAGCAAGGCGAGAACCATAGAATTCTTACTTACCTGTGAAGAGCGATATGCTCAACTCGGAGAAGGTAGTCTCCTGGAGCCAGGCACTCTGGGATCTTGGCTGTGACTTGTTTTGCCCCTTGACTTGGCCAAGTTAACCCGCTGGCTGCGATGTTTGGCCCTTGTGAGAAAATCTTGAACCAGACACTGCCATCACCATCCCAAGTAGCTGCAGTCTTTCCCGCGGGAACCTTGGCCATGTAGAATTGGAGAGTTCCAGGATGGGATACCGAGGCATCGGCAGTGAATCCGACGGTTGACCCAGCCGCAACTGTCATTGTCTCTGCCCCCTCGTTGCCTGGTGCAAGCTGGTAGCATCGAAACTGACTCGAAGAGACATCTGTCACGGGGCCATTCGACTGGTAGTTCGTTGTCTTTCGTACATACTGCCACTTCGATGTGCTTGAGCCGCCAGCCACCAGCGCAGGGAAAGTGTCTGACTCTGACGTCAGTTGAGAAAGCACACCGGACTTTCACCGAACCTACAGTGGGCTTGAACGGCCGAAGCCAATGTAAGGAGAAACGCGAATCCCTTCATTGCCAAGGGAACAGAACGTCTGCTAAAATCGAATTACGCGGGTCGAAAGTATCCTGCACAGTACAGAAGTTGAGTTCAGGATGACGAAACACCAACCCGGGATACTGCGCGACTTATAGGAACAGACTTTATACATAATGTAGTCGTTCCATCGGAGTCAGTGCCGAGTGAGTGTGAGCATTCTATTTCATGTTAATGACCCCCAGTCATGCCAATGGCGGTCTTGGCCGTTAGGCTAGCGGTGGTCTCCCTCCCGAGGTGATAATGACCCGCCGGTTAAATTGGGCTTGGAAAGCATCAGCCATTAGAACGAGGCAGCATAAATGAATTCCAACAAAGCCAATCTATGTAGACGTGTGATGTTGCGACTTGCGTTCACATGGCTTGCCTGAGCACCATCAGTGCACTGGGGATAACCTGGGGCGCTTTATTTGGGGATGCCGCCCACACTATCCCATGTATGAGCCGCTGAAGTTGCATGAGTGTATCCCGGTTCCCCGAGGCAGGCAACTTCACATTTCTCCAATCTTACATTCGCAGTCTTGGCGGTCTATTAAGTGTAAGAAAACAATTGCTAGTGCGGCCGTGTTATTGCCTGTCATTACCATGGCACCTCTGTCCAAATGCCCTCCCGGACGCTCTCTGTCCTTTAGGAAGGAAATGCATTATCATAGCTTGATACAGAAATCTGCATCATGTAGATTAACGCCTAGCGTTGACCATAAATGCTTCCGCATGGAGCAAGAACTGAGGGGTGGTCTGTTCCTTAAATGGAATTAGGAAACGCGACGGCCGTGGGGAAGGGTTTTCCTTCACACCCCAGCTTTTAGATTTTCGTCATACCAAAGGATTTGCAGCAGAGCTTCAATCCACTTGTGTTGCCGTGACACAGTATACACCTTATCGATATAGCCAGCGTGGGTTAGTCCTAGTAAGTTTGATAGCTTTACTAAAGCGATTGCTCACCGCACCGTCATTTTTCTGTGTGAACCGGAGGACGCACATCTTGCTGAGCTGTTGGATCAGCTTCCCAAAGCGCAAAATGCCTCGGACGAGACCACAAACACAGACCTGCATCTGTGCTCGAATATAGCCGTGTAATATTAGAATTCAGCATTGCGCATTCAAAAGGCTAATGAAAACCATTGTGATCAAGTTCAATGCGGTGATTCGCCATAACATTTCTTGGATCAAGTTGTAGAAGGAGTACTGCACAGTGAACTTAACCATGTATGCCGACTTCGCATTTATGAAGGTAATGAAGTCCACTTGCTTAGATCTAGTATCTCGGGAATATCTTCCACAGAGGTATCGTTATTTCCCTTGCATAGCTTCATGCAAACCTACTGGTGTCCTGTGTGTAAGACTTGGATCAGCACTCTGCAGATTGAGCTCGGGTGGTGTGGCTTGGTTCGAGTGGCTTACTGTGGCGTTGCGTTTTATTTCCTATATAGTCATCTTTGCCGCGTATGGATTCTAACAAGACAACGTTCTTTTCACCCACATAATTGGCCCCAGCGTTCTGGCGACCGACAACCCTTATTGTGCTCTTTACTGGAGGTATTATCTTTCTGATTAGTCAGGTCCTACTAGACAAAGCACGTTGGATTCGTCTGTAGTGACGTTGAAGACTGCTTTGGCTGTTGTGGAAGTTCTGGGACAACACTGTCCTGGAGCACCACTCCAGTTCAGTATCCAAAAAATCCTTCACAAATCTCGTCATACCACAGCTTAGGATGTTCCTGTACGCTGGAAACGATACGACAAGCAGCTCGCTCCAATACAGCTACTAGCTACTTTCTCGCCATCTGGAAGTACGGGATAAAGTTCGTGCTGAACATGGCAAAGTGTTTGGGCTGGATTCTTCTGCCGAACACTACTGCCATGCTATCGAAAACAACCCTATGCTCTTGACCCAGCTACCATACACACTGGCAGCAATCAAGGAGGTCCTTCGTATATTCCCCCCTGCGTCAAGTCTCTGTGACGGCCGTCGAGGGCTTATCTTCACAGACGAAGATGGACAACAGTACCCGAGTGAGGGTTATCACACATGGGCGCTCAATTGAGCCATGCATCATAATCCAGATACCTTCATCAAAGCAGACGAATTTATTCCAGGTCGGTGGCTTGTGGGTCCCCATGACCCTCTTTAACCAGCCAAAGGATCCTGGCGGGCATTCGAGCGGGGTCCGCGTGCCTGCATAGGGCAAATACTTGCGCAATTGGAACTTGAAATCTCGGTTGTCATGACCGTCAGGTTGTTTGACATCAAACCCGTGTACGAGAAGTGGGACAGAAAATGTCCTAAGATCGAAATTACATCAGAGGAGGGGGTTAGAGCATATCAAGCTGAGCTGGGCGGAGGTGGAAGGCACCCGTCGGATGGGTTCCCAGCCAGAGTTACCTCGAGGGTGTAGGTAGAACCAGAACTAAGGCCCATGCCAGCATGAGAGTAGATGTGAATCTCGAAAGAAAAGGTTTTGGGTGCCACACGTCAAGAATCATTACCTACTTTTATGTAGACCAGTAACTTCTGCATTGAGGTGTATAAGAGCTAAGGCTCCTCAAGCGTGATGGAGAACAGTCGGGTTGGCTACTCTTCACTGTAGATCGGTTCTGATATTTGTAGTATCAAAGCAGAAGATGGGCCCCTATCGATCAGGTATCTAGCCGTATCTTCAGTTGGTGATTCGGGAGAAGATAAAGAACTCATTCCCCCCGAGATTCCATTCAACATAAAATTCCACAATTCTTGGTTATCAACAAAGAAGTACATACCAGAGTCTTGTTGACAATGACTCTATGCGACCATTTAATCAAGCTTGTACACCCCACTTACGTTCCTCTGCAGCATTGTATTCCCCATTGCCGGGCGCTTTTCACATTTCACTTCTTACTCTGATCTTAGTCCTATCAGCATGTGCTACCCTAGGCACCAACTTATTTTCTCTTGCGGATGCAGGGAGACGATGTGCAACGAAGTAATCCCATGCGCCGGTGCCATTGCATACGGTCACCGGTGTATTGGCTTGATGGATTCACCGGATAGCCACACCAAGTATGTCCATCAGACCTGTTCGAGCTGTATGCAAGGACAACTTACTGCACCTGAGAGCAAAGAGTCATTACTGAAACGGTGAGTACCTCATTAAGGACAGCATTGTTATACATGTCTGGCGGCTGGTTACGCCAAATTCACTTATACAATACTTTTCGAGCCTCTTCATTCTTGCCACACTGCTTTTTGAACCTCCTATAGCACCAATCTGTGAAGAAGAAGACTCAACTTGGGGTAAACTGACTATACTAGATCCATGCTAAGTAGGTCAAAAGACCACATACGGGGGTCTTTCCCGGCCTCTGGAACTGGAACCAGAAGGCTACGCTATGTATAAGTTAGTTGTATAGAAATTTCGGTGATCTAATTATTTTGGAGACTGTGAAGTTTAAAAGGGCATATCCAGGCTATAGAAATTGTACGTGTCGAGAAATTGTCCTCAAATCGCGAATGCCTTTGTCGCTATGTTTAAGCAGTGTGTATATTACTCATTGTGCGCGGTTAAGCCGACGAGAAATGAAATAAGACGAAGACGCTCTCCCGCCTGATGTATATATTAATTTTTTGTCCCACATTTGTTGCTTTATACGCATTCGTTGCGAGATCTGGCACTCAGGTTTCACCTCGCTGGACTTGGGGGACCTAAGCCGTTACATTGGAATTAAGCCTGCTGGTTTAGGTGCAACATCAATCCTCTGCAGGCAGACTCCGAGCAAGGCATAAATCGGAAAATATCAGCGCTGAATCGCGAGACTACATCGTTCTTATACTAATTCTTACACTCTCCTTACTCCAGCGTCCACCGTAGTCTCAGTAACTGTCCATAGTATTTCTTTGTCTATGGATGAAACTCTGTCACAGATGTATCGAGTTCCCAGGGATCAATTGTTGTCATATCACTAGTCTTCTTATGTGAAGGAATGTTGACGTATATCAGCCATAACTTTGCAATCTGTGCAGCTCTATTCAAGTTCCATTTAATGGTTAAGAAAGATAATTCTTGGGGTCACTATCACTGAAGAAAAGACGGGATGTTACCCAGGAGGTATTCGTAAGGTTCAAAGAAGAATATCATACTCATAACTGATCTAATCAATTATATCTTGTACCCTCGTAAATCAACACCCGCTGGTGTTCAGGCAAGCGACGAAACTCGTCTGCTCCATATGACTTACCTTCATTTGGCACCCATATATGGAGACCCTGGCCATGATCAAACCGCCATGTCTGTGAAGGCTGCTTCCCCACCTCAATTCTGCAAAGTGCCATCTCGGACTCTACCATGGACACGTCCTCCATCGCCTCATCAACCTCTTCGTCGAGCGATCGTAAGTGGTGTTCTCCTAGATGAAGATTGTGCCACTGCTCATCATCAGCAATTTTCCTCGCCACGTAGTCTGCCAGAGGTCTTAGTCCATCCTGGAAATCCGTAAGCCCCATAAATTCCAAATGTGAGAGGTAGTACTCTCCTCTTGACTTCCAATAAAGAACTCGGAATGGTTGTCTCTTTCTTTTTGCTTCTTCGAGACGTTCACAAGCCTCATAAAATTCCTCCTCCAGCTCAACTATATAGCCTTTGCTGAAAGGGTACCCTCGATCCCCCTCATAGGTTGTCGGGCAATCGTCTGAAAGTTCAACATCTTCGACATCACACTCGTCTGTGTCCTCCGGGAGCCATCGTCGTACCCAATTCACAGATGCCGTGTAACCTGAGATGGCACACGCTTCTCCGCTGTCCTTCTCCGTTTTTGGACGACCATTTTCTCTGTATGATGGCGGCCGTCCGAGTTCGCATGTGTGTTCGACGTCTGCCTCGGTGTAAGCTGGAGGCATATCATCGTAGTTGCACCCCGTTTGATAATCGTCGACCCAGTTGTACGACTTTCTCGAGAAGGCGGCATCCCTCTTTTCTTCTTTTTCATTATTGTGTTCTCGTTTTACCTCTATATCATGACATTGAAGCACTGAGGTGAGCAATATTTATATGCGCAGTGACTAAGGAAACATAGAGCTTTCCGACTTGGCTGGCAGGCAGGGGTGACCCAGGTAGTTTTGTACCCATGGTGGTTCTCACAGCCCAATAGCTTTGTCCACAATTAACACTATGACAATTCTTTGGCTTTAAGTGCCTTGTAATTCCAACCCCGTTGTGCACCATTGTTTGCAGTGGTCAGGTCCGTGAACGCAACTCCAACAAAGGGAATTTGTATCAAACAAAGGGACTGACAGCACAAACACACAATTCAATCAGAATATCATGGGCATTTAGTTATGAAAAAGCATTTCTCTTGGCTTTCTATGATCGAGGCCAAATCGATAGATAAGCATGTGGATGAATAAACATAGTTGTTCTATCCTATTTTGCGTAATGTCGGAAAATAATGGGGACTATGCCTGCTCTGAACAGGCGAACAGGCACAATCTACATTTTGATCAATTGCTTTGGGTAGCACCGCTAGCAGCTTTTGCTAACTCTCGTGGGCGTAGGGGTAATAAAACCACCCAATCAAATTCCGGAACGGCCAGAGTTTCCTATCCAATTTATCCCAGGTGCATCGGTCCCATGGAGGAACGGAATGCCGCCGGCGGCGGGATTGTTATGGAATATCAAGTTCGACGGTCAGAAAGCAACCTAATGCTCACTCCAGCTCTGTTCATTCGTCAGGCGTGATATCCCATAGTGTCTATCTGGTCCATTCTACAAGTTAAAACTTGGATATCCCCCTGACACGGCGGCTGGTGAGCTCTTCCAAATTTCACATAAGCATCCTCTACGTCGGATCAACGAGACAGTGGGGTGGGTGTAACGAGACTTTTCGGTGCAATCACAATGCGGCTTTGCGTGGGTCATATTGGTGGTGCAATTCAATACTGTAAATCACACCGAAGTATAGATACAGTACCCTAGCGATGAGCGAGTTGCACGACCTTGGGTTCAACGATCGACAGGCACAATTATCCGCGGGGTACAAAGTAGCTAGATCAATCTGGGGTTGGCCCACTCAGCAGAAAGCTATTTCGGGGAAGCGAAAGCCGACCATACTTGCAGGGTTCCCCAACTACATGCCCACTGCCATGGAACGAGAAATAGCTTCGGTCCTAACGCGCAATGGCCCGCGCCCGGCCCCGATTTGAACGACGGAGTCTCTTTCTAATTGGGGGCTTTCCAAGATGCCGTTCCATTGTCGGCGTTGCAATGAGGCGGGGCTTGGGTCTGAGCATGTGAATTGTCGGCTAATTGACAGAGCGCGGTGTCAATTATCAGCGAAGCGAGACGTATTAATCGAGCCCAGAACGCGTCACTTTTTTGCTGACCTAGTCGCGTCAAGAAAAATGTCGATTTACATCTTCAGACTATTCACATTGATTGTGTCTGCTGCGACTGCAGTCACAGCTGTGACTTTCGCAGTACCTAGTGCCGCTCTTACGGGAGGGTACCAATATGTAAGAGACACCCAGTCTTTGCCGTGTGTCCTTGGGCAAACCCAAAGGATAGTCGGGCGATATTTCACCAGTAGTATGCTCGAAGAACCACTGTTATAACATCTGACAATATTTCCGCAGGCGCCACTTGATCCGGCACCGGTCGGCATCTCGTAAGGTTCAATGCCTTCTGACTTCATACACCGCTGACACAAGGATGCTAGTTTCGAATTCTTCGCGTTCCCCTCGTACTTCACCAATGTGACCGCCACCAACCAATGCCTGACGAACCTCCAGTCTTTGACGGGAACATGGCCTCCTATTCGGATTGGCGGCACCACTCAAGATCGTGCGTTGTATGATGCAGCCACAAGTTCGTATGTCGTGTACACAGTGGCATCCCCAGCGGACGCGCCGGCAAACCTGACCTTTGGGTCAAGGTTCATGGCTTTGGCGAACACATACAAAGGCAGTGTGGTACTTGGTCTTAACAGAGGAAAGAACCAAATCAGCAACACGATCGCCGCAGCCAAGGTTGCCGTTTCTGAGATGACCAATTTACTAGCTATTGAGCTGGGAAACGAGCCAGAGTGTACGTATGGCTAGCACTGTGAAGAGTCCTGGGCTAAGACACCGCAGACTACCCAAAGGATGGCCAGCCAATAGCATCTGGTGCATGGTCACCCGCAATCGACGCTGCGTCGCAAAACAATTGGGATATCCTGGTCGGCTCGGCTGTGAATAAGAAGTCCATCATCCAAGCAGGAAACAGTAATGCGTCGCCCCCGGAATGGGGCGCCGCGGAACTCATTGCAACTGAAAATTCGACCGTCAAAGAGTACGTCAAGACGTACGCGCATCACAACTATCCTGGAGGCTCTGTAACCTCGTTGATGAGTCACTCAAACATCGCAACGAACTTGCATGTGTTTGACGCCGATGTATCAGCTGCTTTGGGCGAAGGAAAGCCTTACGTCTTTGGGGAAACGAATTCTGGTGGGTAGAATACATTTTTGCAATTGGAGTTGAAGCATAGTGGCTAACTGTTGACAGTATCTGGTGGAGGTGCAGCCGGAGTATCGCCAACCTTTGGTGCCGCCCTCTGGACCCTGGATTATTCCCTGAGAGCAACATATAGCAACATATCCCGAACGTACTTCCACCACGGAACTGTTGGCAACTGTCAATATTGCTTTTGGGGTAGATATTCGATGGGGGCACCATATTACGGGGCCTACGCCGCGACAGCGCTGTTGGCCAAGGCATCATACCTAACAGCTCTTGACACCGGTACAACGAACTACGCAGCATATGTAACGTTCGACGCGAACAAGGCTCCCTTAAGAACCATGCTCTACAACTCAGACTACTACAGCGGAAGTGGTAGCCGGTCCAATCAGTCGTTCGTCCTCACGGGGCTGTCAGGGTCTTCGGTGCGCACGAAGAGGTTGACGGCCGCCAGCGCCTTGTCCAGGCAAGACCAAGGAGGGGTACCCAAGTTTGGAGGTCAATCCTTCACGGATGGAACTTGCGTCATCAGTGGAACTGAGACCTTCGAGACGGCTGTGGTCTCAGGCGGACAGGCTACTTTCACTATTAACGCGAGTGAAGCTCTCTTGGTATATCTCCAGTAGTTATGGTGAGAAACCATCGGCGCCATGACCCGGAAAGTCAGTTTGATTAGTTTTGACAGTGAGTAGTCGTGGGACAAGGTAGTGGTTGCACGGCGTCTCATCGCATCCACCCTATATGGACTAGGACATCGCGAACCTTCTTGAGCGCAATGACATTCGATTCCCCCTCCTCGACAAGTGCCTGACATTGAAGCCGGAACATTTGTGCCTTCGTCGTAGACTTTTCTTCTTTGGTTGCGGTCTGGACCTTCTCCGCCAGTTGTTTGGCACGATCCACAAGTACAGACGCGATGTGTACCAACAAGACAGCCTGCATCGAGGAAGACGACTCAGGTGAGGCAACGAAGCTACCGACCTTGAGGGCGGGAATATGCAACTTTGGATCGCTTGCTGTTGGCGACGCAAAGTGGACCCGGACACAGGTCTTCATGTGCACCATCAAAAGAGTCAGTATGTCATTGAACCGAGTATGGCATATGACCAGGAGGTTGAAGACGAAGGGGTCCATCGGCGTTGGTTTCCCGTGATCGACGACGAGGGCTTCAGCCAGCTTCTCCTCCACATCAGCGGGAAGATCCTGGCGGTGAAGGCAGTTGCCATCCTCACAAGCATCTCCACCTGGCTGCTCGAAGATGAGTCGTATGGTATTGTAATACAAGTCTAATAACCTCTGTCCTGATGCAAATAATTGCTCAAGGCATTGCCTCTGTCCATACTTCTCTGCCCACGAAGCCACCACATCGGGCAGCGGGGCATCCTTGTCCATATGCAACTGCGACTCCGAAGGTATGCTGGCGGAAGTGTGATCAAAATCCTGCGCCAAGCTTAACAATTGTCTCACGCAGGCTGATCTTGGGTGCTCATCCTGGATGGACGACAGGTCCGGATGCAGGATGGTCTGGCTATGAAATGGCGCGTCGGGCTGGCCACTGTTGAGGCTGCCGCCTGAGAACCAATCCAGGTCCACGTCGAAACCGCCCAGCTGAGGCTGCAAGCCGAAGTCCTCGTGGCCTAAGGAGAGCGGTGTTCGGCGAGCGCTGGGCCCGGCTGCACTGAAGACACATGACGCGCCGGCTTTGGCGCATCTCGTGCATATTGCAATACCAGGCTGTTTGGGGCATTTGAGCTTTTGAGAGTGACAGCGGTCGCAGCTTGTGCGAAGCGGTCGCGGCATGGCGTTGCAGCTGGAAGACGCGGACGGCCTTGGTGGTTTGTACGGTTCCAAATGCCACTTTTGGCTGTCGGCCTTGCTGACTCGGGGGCTTGAATCGGACGGATTCCACACGAGACGAGCGTCTGACGGGTGTGGGGGGGCTAATAATAAGTCTCCGCAAGTCTACCCGTCAACTCTGACCATCCAATCACTTTCCGCGCACTGCTTAATCATCATCGGGGTGCATAATCCTATACTAGTAGGGCATGATCAACTGTCAATTGTATAAAGAGTTACAAAATTTGAAAAGGCGTATTGCTCGTCTCCGAAGACAGGAGAATTCATCCGATCAAAAGTTTCTTAGAACGACAGCAAATTGCTCCCGCCCACCACATTATGAATATCTCGTTGCACGTCTTCGAATCTCATATAGCCACATGATTCGCTCTCAAGGTGATTGATGATCCCCGCTAAGACCGTGAACTCCTTCCCACACTGTCGGTTCGGACAGTGGTACAAGCTCTCTTGATCTGCCCGTGTCATTTCGTCAGCTCCTCTTCACTGGCTACAGTGTGAGTGATGAATCGAGTCAAAGTACTTACGAATAGGAGAGTTCAGGTGTCGATTCAGGACCGGTAATCTGTCAAACACTCGGTGGCAGAGATAGCACTCCCAGCCGCGACGAGCCCTATTGTACGCAAGCTCATTGGCCTCGTACTGCGTCGAGCCACTCCAGCCGAGCAGGTTATTGGTGATGGTGCCCTGGGGGTCGTTGCTTCTTATGAGCCTATAAAGCGTGTCACGCGTGACTCCGGCAGCCCTTGGACATGAGCCAGTTTCTATGTGGTGCGTTAGACCGGCGGCTGTAGCGCGATGGCACTGGCAGAAAGGGCACTGAATCTCGTAGCCTCGATGCACGCCGGAGTGGAGGTGCTGTCGATAGCAGATGAGCAATGAAGCCCTCAACAGTCGGCGACAGAATTAACTTACCATTCTGAGATTGTTCGCGTTCATGAAGGTCCTCTGGCAGGCACTGCAGTGGTTATGAGTTTCGTGCTCGTGCTTGACGCGTTGACTATCGTTGGGCCACGTCTAATCGCACACTGCACACTTGCATCGGAAATGGTTGAAGTCCATCATATGTTCCCATTGCCAAAATCCCGATGGAAAATGACGGCAGCACCTGTCGCATTCGTATTCAGGGGCACTGTGGCCTGTGGAGCGCAGGTGGTTCTCGCGTGCTTTGAACCCGGCCCAGAAGGCTTTGCGGCACGTACCGCACTCGTAGTGAAGGTTCATGGCAGCTGGGAGAGCCAAAGGATCTTGATCTCGCGCCCGTGCGCCCAGAGCCGGTTCGAGAGCGACTGGTGAGAAGCAGACACCTGCAGTCTCCTGTGGATGTTTGTCGAGTGGGGAGGGGAAGACCAGAGACGGGCAGGCCGTGCAGGCGTCGGGGAGTGTGCTCTCTCATTCCAAGGGTCCACGGGTAGGCATATAGGTAAACTTTGTGGCTTCCAGGTCGGTGGTTGCTTTTCTACGCCAAGCAGGTCACGGGGCCAATAACCCCACCGAATCACTCACCCACTAGCTTTAACGCGTATCGCACGACTAGGGTTATCGATTAAGGTTCAGATTACTCCAGAGCTGGATTGATAAATATGCGTCAGCTTTGCTTCTCTGAATTGCCGAACACGGGCTCTCTGAAGTTGTGTTGGCAATGCTTGAAAAAGCTCCGGGGCGAGCAGGGCTGTTTGGGGGGAGA